>NW_008795686.1:154270-230953 GCF_000699145.1 Aptenodytes forsteri | reverse complement strand
CAGTCTTTACCAAACTGTGTATCTACAGAGGACAAAGTGTTTTGCTTTGATCTACAAGGTTGCTGGTACCTACATATAGGCATCTGATTCAGACGTCTAAAGTAGAAGCTTACCATTCCTATATGCTCAAAAGAGAAAGAGGTTTTATATACACATGAATATATAATGCACATTATTCCTCTCAAGACCTGCTTCTGGCAGACATACTATATATTCGGGTTTTGACCTAACTATGATTCTTATACCTCAGCTTCCTCTAAATTTACAGGATGTGAATGGTACACAAAGTTAAGGATGAAGGGACAAATTCTACCAAATTACTTCAGTATAAGTCTGGATTTCAAGAGTGTTACTCTGAATTTATGTAGACATAACACAGATGAATCAGGTCTAGAGGATGCTGTCAGCACTTAAATAGGATTATACTTATTTCACATTTCAGATGTCTGAATGAAGGCAAAGCAGTAACCTTAGAACAATTTACTGAGCTCCCTCCGTTAATAAACATCACATAACAGGTCAAGGGCTATATAAAACTTATGTAAGGCCCTTGGTATTTAATATAGACATATTCTACCTTTTAGGCATAAAACATATTTACAGTTTAACCTGAATTGTTCACATTATCATCATGAAAAAGGGCATTCTGATGAACTAAAATATTAACTAGAAAGATAAGTTACTTCTATTGTCACAAAATAAGTAAAGGATTACAGATCGACTGGACTCTGGCAAAAGATTCCAGCGTGGTGGAGAAATACTGACTTTATGCAGCAGGACTGACAAGTAGTCGTTACAACGGGAACCAGAAAGCCATATTCAGTCAGAAGCACATTCAGAAAACCAACCAGATTCAACTACAACACAGCTGAGGCTCCTATGAGGCAACAGTGAACAGCAGTGCCTGTTTTGCCTAATCATGACTTTTGTGCCTAAGATTTTAAAGATTCTTCGGAGGACGGGAAAGTGATTAGCTTTCGTGCACCAGCTGAATTGAGTAAACAGCTGCTGTATTCAAACAAATCCAGATAGTTCAGTGGGATAGAGGAGGAGCAGTCTATTATAGCTAATAAACTTTTAAGTTTAACATGCCATCAGATTCTAGCTACAATTAACTACTAAGTGCATTACTGTTAACTAGCTACATTTTGTGCATAAGATTTTAAAAGAGATTTTTAGGATGGCAGCTCCATCCATTCCCCAAATTCTCATACCTTGGGGATTTCCACATCCAGTAGGCTGATGAAAAGAACTATTGCCAGTTTAAAGCACCAGTCGTGTATATCATCACCAGCAATTTAAAGTGCATGGTAGTGTTTGCAGTGTTGAAAAGAAAAATGTATTTAACGTTGTAATGACATTAGAGATCCATTTGCACTGCATGTTACTCCCACTCATCAGAGAATATTCAGGGGCCCTTCTCTCGCTTCAACTCCAGCTACATTTAATCCACGTGCTATTATGTATTATAGAACGACAATCCTTGCTACTTCAGTCAACTGAATGTCGTTTCATTGCAGCATGTTTCCTTTGTAACTCTGTGGTTTTTTTACTCAAAGGATTCATCAGGAAAGTTTTGGAAAGCATTACATTCAAGGACTAGATTTATCAGAACGTTTGGTAAAGTGAGAAGAGATTGAGCTCACCTAAATTTAGCCATTTAACAACCAGGCATCTGGGTTATACCAGGCAGTTAGTGTCCTGTTATTGTCGGTGCAGGGAGACAGCTCATCTCCTGAGACACTTCACTGTAGCCTAAAATAGCTGTATAACATAGCTGTGATGACTCTGTCTTGTAGAAGCCTGTCTCTTTCCATTGATAACTACTGATACTTAGGTTTTAGATGGTGAAAGTGAGACAAGATAAGTCCTAGCCGAGAGTAATAAAAAGCATTTATCCGTAGGTCACTGGTTCAAATGCAATCCAATGCAACATTTAGAAAAAGATGCCACCATCTTCTCATGGTTTTTCAATGGCGCCATCATCTTCTCATGGTTTTTCAACTGTTTGAAAACGTTAAAAAAAGAGATACTTAGGTTTTAGATGGTGAAAGTGAGACAAGATAAGTCCTAGCCGAGAGTAATAAAAAGCATTTATCCGTAGGTCACTGGTTCAAATGCAATCCAATGCAACATTTAGAAAAAGATGCCACCATCTTCTCATGGTTTTTCAATGGCGCCATCATCTTCTCATGGTTTTTCAACTGTTTGAAAACGTTAAAAAAAGAGCCACCATCTTCTCATGGTTTTTCAATGGCGCCATCATCTTCTCATGGTTTTAACTGTTTGAGCCATCATCTTCTCATGGTTTTTCAACTGTTTGAAAACATTAAAAAAAGATTGTTGTTGTGCACACCACGAACAGATCTGTTTCACAGATGACATTGTCATCATCTGCACTAATGTACCACCAGATCAATTAAATTAGAATTGCCTGAATTCCTAAAATGACTGTCTTGACTGAGGTCAATAGAGAAACGGCAAAGGATGTCAAAGAGCAGTGCTGTTGTGGTGGCACAACTCAGCTGGAGCAAGGAAGTACCATGGAGAGTGTTCAAGGAAACCTCCCTGTTTGCAAACTCAGGACAGCTAAGCAAGTTTTCCAAACGTTGGTACTTCTGCAAACTGAATGGCAAACCTTCACAAAGTTTGCTGATCACTGCTAGCAGACTGTTAGTCTTTCTCAAGAGTTAAAGTTTTAAGTCTTTAGCCAACAGCAAGCTGTTACCAAACGAATGCCTTCTAGGCATAAGTCACACCTAATTTAGTAATCTGAGCAAAGCAAGAACAACTGAATTACTATTTGGAACAAGATCTATCACATCAGTCCCAGCTCTGTGTTGTCACTCAGCCTCCAAACCAAAATGCTTTATTCTGATGGGCTGGGTACACTACACTGACACTCCAATGAGCTTATTTTAAAAATAAACAGCAGGTTTCCACTTTCAACACTGCAGGCTTTCCAGCCACTCACTGTACAGTCTATTTTATACACACTTCCCACAACATTCTTTTCTAGATAAAATGGCATTTACACAAAGAAAAAAGGCATAAGTTATGTATTCAGTACAAATTGCTGCTTAGAGGTAATTTGTAACCCTGTTCTTGATACTGAAGGTAAATCTCTGAAACCTGACTCATAGCTTTGTGGGATTTTTAAACAAATATTTATTAGCATTATATGGAGCTCTGATGTTTGTCTTTTTCTTTGACAGAGGTGTAAGCATGTTTGCTATGCTAACTGGCACATTACCCTTCACGGTGGAACCCTTTAATATCAAGCAACTACATCAAAAGATGTTAATCAGAGAAATCAGCCCTATTCCATCAGATATCTCCCCTGGTAAAGTACTCAAATTTTTATAAATAATACTGACGTATAAAAGGTCTAACCCATGTAATAAAGTGAATTTATCAATAACGCAATCTTCTGGAAAATAAGAGGTACCTTTTCCAGTTGCTTTGTTTGCATTTAGAAATAACTTTTGTGTGCCTTAGGCAAGATATCTTTATCTCAGGCTAGTAGGAAAATAACATTGTTGTCTTGTCAAAAGTCCACTATTCTTGGTTCTTATTTACAGGGGAAATAAAATGTACATTGCTTTTACATAAGTGGAGCAGCTGTGCAGTAAATGAGAACACTGTCATGTTTAGTGTGTCCAATGCTGTGTGTCATAGCCAGGCATTCTTTCCTGGTTTTCCCAAAAATCAGTTATCAAACCTTAGATAATTTTTCCTGAAGAGCTTATCTTTTGGCTACAGACAGAACCCACAACATTGAGATAATTTAAATAATGGGACGGCTATTTTTGTGAAGAGTCTGTTCATATTTTTTATGAGAAAGAACTGAAATACAACATTTTTCAATGAATTTTACTGACAATCTTTAATGAGGTACCGTCTATGGAGTCTTTTAGGATGACTGGGAAAGATAGTTCTCAGAAGCTCTAGCCTGAATTACAGCCCATGGCTCAAAAACCTAGAAGTCATGTTGGTGTATATACACTCTGGGTTAGCAGTCCAAAATTTACTTCCTCAAAGCTCAAAATTCTGCAGCTTTACAATGATTCCTGTACACCTCTGTCCCTATTTTCTCTCCATCTGGACTAGCATCTTCTCTGTTGACCATCACAGGCTTGGACCCCTTCTCACAGCCGTTACTGTGCAGCTTCACTGACCAAGTCAGAAAGCAGAGCAGAATGAGACATGCTTTGCCCAGCTATCTACCAGCATGAGTTCAGATCTCCCCATCGTTTTGAGCAGCTTTGCTCTGAAGTTAGGCAAGAATGAGCCTAGGAACCAAGATTAGCTTCAGTTGCTGCCTGCAGCCAAGCACTGGGAAGCAGCAGACAGTTCCAGACTAAGCTAGCTGGATCTAGTCCGGAGTTACAGTATTAAGATAATGTGATGATTCAATTTCTTTTTCTCCCCCAGTAAATGGTATGAGGATATCTACCATAGCTGTCCAGAATGTTTGTACATTAGTCTCTCATTTATCTTTCTTTGGAGATTGGTTGCCAGATAGCAGCTCCGTTTTTCTACAAGCCCTCCATAGCTGCAATTATAATATTTCTAATTTTTCTTATTTATGCTATTGTTATAGCTTCTACTAATAAATGCATTATCTCTGCTTTTCTACAAAGCCCACACAGTTAGTGGAAGATTGCGGATAACTCCATTGTTCCCTTGCCCATTGGGAATTTAGTGAGAGAGCAGTAGTAAACAAGCTTTGCATACTTTAGATCTAAGTTCTTCTGAAGGAGATTACAAGTGAAAGGAGCAGTACGTTCCCAGTTTAATGCTCACTTGCTATTTTGCTCATTTCAAAACATCCCCAAGGAATATGGAAGAATTCAGTAGAGTTTTCCCAAGAAGACAAAAAAGAGAGGGACTTTATGCAGTGTTGGAGCTGAGTGATAGACATATGGGAATGTTTGAGCTTTCTCTGTCCCAACTCCAGGAAGCCAAAGCACAGCATGTCATCTGAGCACATGGGTCCATCTCCCTCCCTCAATACAGAGAGTTTTATCAATGCGATTAGCTTCTTTGTGTGAAGAACGTAACTCCTGGGTAGTCAGCTGGCACAGAAGCGCCCCTTCCCAGAGCCCTGATCAAATGCTGAGTCAGCACAATGCTGAGATTGCTATTGATGCCATAGGCTGCATTCACCGGGGTAAATCAAGCAAATTAGGAAGCGAGGTCCAGTGCTGTACCTGTAGAAGCATCCATAGGCCCATAGCATGCCTCCCGGCATGGTTTGGCCCATGCTGCCCACGCTGCTCAGGCGTCCTTGGGGGAACAGGATCACCACACGGGACCACAGCAGTCTCAGAGAGCTGGAGCTGTTTTACTCAGCAGTGCAGAGGTAGCCCTAGAGACTGGATTTTAGCTGAGGTTCTTACAATGTGGAGAAGCAGGGCAAGTGCCACATTTCTGAAAAAGGAAAATTTTGCACTGCCCAAATAATCAGGTATTACTAGTAAACAAGCTATTTCATCCGAATACTGCACAGGAGCTGTACACTTCATGCAGTCCTTACTTGAGCCTGACCCTGCTAAGAGGCCTGGAGTCAGAGAAGCAATAAAAGACAAATGGTTGAACGAAGGCTTCACCAGGAAAATACTGACTGCTGCTACCTATGAGAACAGGTAACAAATGTCACATCTCTCTTCTAGCTTGGGATTTCAGGATTCAGGATTTGTGGGGGAAGTGTTAGGGGTTTTAGGATTTTTTTTGTTTTGTTTGTTTTAGAAGATTTTTGTTATCTGCTCAGGGCTGTTCCAAAATGACAGAATTTTATTTCAGAAAACACCACATCAACTTTTCTAATCATGGATAAATTTTATGTAAGAGGAAACATTCTTATAGAACTGCTTATATCCATTGTATCAATAATTTTGTTCTCAACATGCCTCACTGGTGCCACTAATTCCTAGACAGTGTGCTTCTAATCCTTTCCTGCAAAACTAGGTCTCGCATGCCCACTTGAGGGAACATTTTTATATTACACTGAAGCACTTGTTATTCTAATAATTGTTATTCTCATCCATCTTTGTAACTGGCCTTAACTAGTCTGCATTTTTTCTTAGCAAGCCACTTTACGATTTAAGATTATTATAAAAGTTTGAAATAGAGATGTGCAATATGACACCTCACAGAAACATTGCCAAATTTCGAGATGTTAATTCATCTTTCATATCGAGAGACTGCAAAGCATACTTTGCATGTCTTTAAATACCTAATTTCAGTGATGGACCTTCTACATCTTCCTCACAGCTGGAAGTAGCTAGTCATGGGTCTAATATTTTGTGCCCAGATCATTCTGTAAAAATCAATAGTTTACACTAATCGAAAAAGAGAGTAATTTGGCTTTTGCAATCTGCACCATCTGTGAAGGTGTCTACAGGACACATGGCAGGTTTTCCTGCCACAATCCAGGCGATCCACTGTCAGTCACAGCCAGGGCTATTAGAAATCTATGCGCAATTTGTTCATTTCTCTGAGAATTGCCCACCGTTCCTGCCTTTGCCCTCCTTCCCTCTCCTCAGATGTGTCCGTGCCCATTCATACTGAAGTTTGACAAGTTTGAAAAAATGTCTTAGGAGTCTCAGAATCCAAGGCTGTCGTATTTCTAACATGCCTTTACTAGACTTTACTACCCACAGAAGCCTGTAAAATAATTATCACTATAACATAACCAGTTTTATTTCACAGTCTGATTTATACAAAAATAAAAAACCTCCTAGACTTTCCTTAGTTCTTTTTTTGTCCTTTGAGATTTTCCTGCCTTTGGGGCTCTTCCTGTCTTCTTACACACACGCACACACACAATCTCTCTGTTAAGCCATTTAAGACTACTGTACTGAGAACCAAAATATACACACTCGATTAAAATGAGAAAATGCTGGTTTCCATCTTTTAATTTTTCAAGCTTAATCCTGGTGGGTGTCCTTTCAGAGTAATCAATTATATCAACAATAGGATATTTAATAATGCAGTAACAGAGCCTCAGCCCAGCAGTGGAGTTAGCTTAGCCAGACAGAGGATTTTTGCCCAACTGTGTATCATAGTTTGCCTGTACAATCGACTTAGCCTACTCCAGCTACATCACAAGAAGTGTGTTGTCCGCTTACGGTAAATTCTGACATTGTACCTGGACGCATCATTTGTATTTAAATATTTTTTCCTAATATTTCAGACTTTGCCCCAGTGAATTGAATCCTGTTGTTTTAAACTACATGACAGAAATGATGGAGTTCAGTCTTTCAGAAGTTATCAACATTTTAATACATAACAGACCCTCTCCTGCCATGGCTTCTTATTGCTTATTGCTGAAGAAACTGCTCAGATACCAGAAAGACCACAAAAGACTCCAGGTAAGATACCATGATCATGACAGGCATAAAGTACTCCCTGGATTCTTCTGAGGAACGTCGCAACAGCCACACAGCACATGTGGAAAAGATGGTTGTCCATGGAACGGAGACAAAACTCACTAAAAATAGTAATGAAATTGCAGATCTGGGTGCAGTCTCAGGAAACCTACGTTCTGGCATTCTCAGAGGTGATTATTTTAAGAGATTTTTTTTTTCCCAGAGATAAATATACCCTTTTTTTATGACTAATGAATTTTAAAAATGGGCTGCTGGTTGTAATGGGATTGAGAACTATTCTGCTTTACACAAAAGATTACTTTTCCACTGGGAAAAGGAGCATTAGCATCTCAGCGACCTCGCCATCCCTTCCCTTTCTGACTGGTCCGTGAGGGCCTGATCCAAAGCCTGGGGAGGTGAGTGGGAAGCTGTGAAAGTTGTAAAATCTTTTCCCAGCATCTTTTTTTGTATTTTTACCACTGTATCTTACACTCGCACTCCAGCTCCAACTCACTTAGGGACATGGAGTGAGATCAGAGGGGACAAAAATTTAAAAAATAAATTCAGAAAATTATGGTAATCACTGGTAAGGCCACAATTAGTTAAAAAGGCTGTAAGCTTTTCTTTTACAACCGTCTCCACTAAGGGGTTCACAGCTCAGTCATAAAAATTTTGCTTCAGGCAGAAACTAGGCAGACAGGAAGCCAAATTCCAGCTTCTAACACACAAGTGCAATGGGAAAAGTTTCAGCTACAAAACAACACACATCAGCGATTAGCCTCCCATTCAAAGCCTTCGCCCTGGAGAAGCTGTATTTTGAGAAGGTCCAGCTGACTCCTCTAGAAATTATTCAGATGTGCTTGAGCAGATCCAGATCTCCATCCCAGCACACAGCCCCAAGGTCGCAACAGCCTGTGCAGTGTTTGCAGGCAGAGCCATAACTCAAAAATATGAGTTGGGGAGTGTGTGTGTGTGTGTGCGCGTGCTCACGCATGCTTAGGGGGAGGAGGCTTTCCTTCACATATGTGATTTTTTTCATATTATATTTTTAAATTGGATCTGCTAAATCATAAGTCACTCAAAAAGAGCCGTATTGTGAAGGCTATTGACCAGCTTTCTTGAATCTCTGGATATTGAGCTGATTTACAGCCCCTAGAGATCTAGCCTTCCAGGTAAGTGGTAGCATTTCACGTCCTCTATGACCTCTTTCAGCATCCTACCCGGGTGGAAGAGGGAAGCGATCAGTGCATAAAGTAAGTTACGGGCTGATTAAGGGGCTGCACTGCTTCCTGCCACTCCTGGCATCCAAAATGCCCTCTTAAGGCAGAGAGTCAAGCTGAATTCAAGCACAGACCCAAAAAATGACTCCGATTGTAAGGTAATAACACTCAATTATTGTTTTGAAGTCCTAGTTTATATATATTCCCCAGGCAGGCTGGAGGTTTTGGTAGAGCAAGGAGGAAAAGAGGGGAAGTTTAACAAAGGAATGACTGACATTTTCTTTCTCTCTGTTGACATTTTTCCAGTCAAAGGTTTAAACCCAAACCGGTACTGACCCAAAATAACCTAGCCAGCTACTAGCTCAAAACAGTGGTGACTTTCACAGAATCACAGAATCACAGACTGGCTGAGGCTGGCAGGGGCCTCTGGAGGTCATCTGGTGCAGCCCCCCTGCTCAAGCAGGGCCACCTAGAGCTGGTTGCCCAGGACGATGCCCAGATGGCTTTTGAATATCTCCAAGGATGGACACTCCACAGCCTCCCTGGGCAACCTGTGCCAGTGCTTGGTCACCCTCACAGTGAAAAAGTGTTTCCTGATGTTCAGAGGGAACCTCCCGTGTTTCAGCTTGTGCCCATTGCCTCTGGTCCTGTCACTGGGCACCACTGGAAAGAGCCTGGCTCCGTCCTCTTTGCACCCTCTCTTCAGGTATTTGTATATATTGATGAGATCCCCCGGAGCCTTCTCTTTTCCAGACTGAACAATCCCAGCTCTTTCAGCCTTTCCTCATAGGAGATATAGTCCAGTCCCTTCATCATCTTCGTGGCCCTTCACTGGACTCTCTCCAGTATGTCCACGTCTCTCATACTGGGGAGCCCAGAAGTGGACACCGTACTCCAGGTGAGGCCTCGCCAGTGCTGAGTAGAGTGGAAGGATCACGTCCCTCCACCTGCTGGCAATGCTTTGCCTAATGCAGCTCAGGATACCATTAGCCCTCTTTGCAGCAAGGGCAGATTGCTGGCTCATGTTCAACTTGGTGTCCACCAGGAACCCCAGGTCCTTTTCTGCCAAGCTGCTTTCCAGCTGGGTGGCCCCAGCATATGCTGGTGCCTGGGGTTGTTCTTGCCCAGGTTGTCGTGGTTTAACCTTTTAGACAGACAGAATCTCCCTTCGACAGCTTTGCAGGGAAATGACTTGCTTTTAGCAGGACATCTTTGCTGAGAACCTGAAATACAGGCATAAGCTAGATGCCTAAATTTGGCAGAGTGGATTCTATCATAAATAATACCTTCTAATATCTGTTACTAAGACATAGAAATTAGGAACTTAGAAAAGACCAATTGATACCATCTTTCCATGTTGGTAGAAGTTTGTTTCCTCTTGTTTGTTAGCACGAATTTTGTAAATGCTACCTTTAAACTCATAAACACAAAACCTGCTACTAGTACCTTTTAGAGATTATTCTGTTATCAGAGTGTTTGTAAAACTCGTGGGTTTTTTCCCAGATAGTCACTCTACATTGTTTGTTTCTTAATTTTGCCCCTCCACTCCCTCTTACATTCTTCTGTATTATGAAAATTAATATTTCTCCCTTGCTAGTAGTTAGGCCCTGCAACTATTTGTAGTTAATAATGATCACCTCTTGGTTGTTTCTTATTCAAGCCTTATACACAATTGACCTATGCAATCACTCCTCTCCAGGAGCTCTTTTAAATCATGACTATCGTCCGTGCTACCACCTTATGCCAGTTTCTCCAGTGTTCAATAACATTCGTATTACCCAGAAAGACTGGGGTTTGGGCAAAAGAGGGGAAAGAGAGGGGAAGGCTGGCTAAGAAATCAAGTTGGGTGTTCTTACTCAATGCTCTTATTTTTTCAGCATCCTCTGGCCTGTTCTTCAGCAAAAGATGCTTTATGCGCATGCTTACACAATGGCAAAACTTAGCCCTAAGTGTATGCAAAGTATGTAAGTAAAAGAAAAGAATGCATCTCTTGGATCCCAAGGTGGAGCCCCACACGGGTGACATGACATTTTTGGGCAGAGGCAGAGACAAGAGCAGCCCCGAGCTCCCCTAGAGCCTAGACCACGCTGTGGTGACACAGCTCTTGGAGGAGGCAGCTGGCAGGGCATTATCTTGGGGGGAAGATTCTCTGCTTTGGTCTAAAAGAGGCCAAATTCAACGACCTCTTTGGCAGGCTGCAACGCACTTCAACCACCCGGCCACAGAGAGTTGAAAATGAGGAAGAAGCATAAAGATTGTTAACAGAGTGCAAGGGGGAAATTTCCCACTTTTTCTTCATCTTCTTGTTGAGATCCTGATAATGTTACTGGAGCTTAATTACAACAGCATGGGTTGTAATACATTTGTATTACAAATTATGCCAAGGATATTTCAAAATGCATAGATAGATGTTCTTTCTATTCTGTATAATGCCAACTATTTGTTATTTATTACTAGCAGCGTGTGATCCATCATTAAATCACATAATTTCCTTTCAGCTCTCCAGATCTTGCAAATGTATGCATCAGCTTTAAGTATATGAATAGTTTCATTGAGCTCAACAAGACAGCTTGTGTGCATAAAGCACAAAAACTACCATTTGCATCTAAATGAGGGCAAATTTAAATCTAAATGAGCGGAACAAATAAGTAACAACCAATAGTCACAGGTAAAATGAAGTACCCTGAAAACAAACTGCCATTCATTTACGTTATTTCTGTCTAGGACCGTAAAGGATATTGCATATTCTTGTCTGCCTATGAAAAGAGATATTTACAGACAGCTAATATTTATAAAGGAGTAAAATTCTGGTAAAAAAATAGTCCAGTATTTTTGAGCAAATTAAAAACCTTCCCTCCCCTCAGTGAACTGTAGAGAAAGTTGGCATCTAGCTCTTCTGAAAATTCTGTCCAAAAAGAGCCAAACATATCAAATATCAACACAAACGAAAACATATTTACATTCATGACAATGTTCATGAATAATACGTAATAAAAAATTCCACCAACACAATCAGCTCAAAACATTGTTTGGAATTCAAACACATATTCACAAACCACTGCATTCAACTCATTCCAGGCAGCAGACTACGCTATGATTTTTCACACAATACTGAAGAAACATACAATTTCCTGGGGACAAATTTTCAGCAGAACTTCTAATCTACAACTGCAAAAAAGGCTGTGGAAATTATTTTTCATCTACAAAACCCCCTGTGTTTGAAAAACCAGTGCAAGTCATTGTATTTGCAACTCCTCCTTGTATACACAAGTTAACATTTCTACATGCAAATAATAGTTTTGGTGGACGCAAACAGATGTGATTCTCATTTTTCTGCGTGCAATTAGAGAAGTCTGCTGAAAGCTTGACCCTGAAAAAAGCATAAGATCCTTTCCATGTTCAAATTTGAGCCATAAGTCATTGGATAAACTTAAAACACAGCCTGTCCTTTTATGCATCGTAATTTCTCCAAGCAATGTATTTACATTTTATGTGTGCTGTTGTAGAAGAGGGAGCCTTAATGATTACAATTTGCCATCCAGAACTTTATAGCTAGTCCTTGCAGAAAATAGCATTTCTGCCAAAAAGCTTCCTGCCCAGGTGCTTAACCAATTAGCTCTTAAGAGGTCTGGCAGTAAAACCAGTCATGGGAAGTTTTCTGATATACTGTATATAAGGTGACAGCTTGCAAAATGTAAGATGAAAATTTGTTTTCTTAACTAGCAGTGTGTAAAATCCTGGGAGACTATTTGATTGCATAGCCTAAAATGCTTATGACATCTCAAATTCCCAATTGATCTAGTGTGGTTTTAGCAATATGTTGTCAACTTAAACATATTGTGTTTCTTTCTATAAATACTTTAAAAATAATTTCCTTAATTGTGATTGGGTGCTGCAAACATGTAGGAAGGATGGAGTAACCCCACAAGTTTGAGGTTTGGGGCCCTTCAATCTTTTCCAAACATTTTTGCTAACTCACAAAATACATGCAAGCTTTCAAAAGTGCCTTTTCTCCACAAATTACACCCACTTTTTATAATGGCATGTTAGATTAAAAACATATTTTTCACAAGGGGAGTACTTTGCAATGCAAAGAATAGAAGAAAACCATGAAAGGTAAATATACCATAGTAAAACAAATGACTTCTCTGATTCTGGAAGCAAGAAGTTTGTATTATGTGGGGATGGCAGTGAAAAGATCAAAAATTACTACAGATAATCCTTGAAGTGGTAGCTGCATAACGACAAAGTGAGTCTGCCAAAGATGATATAGAGAACGTGCAAAAAAGCTTGGTATTGAACTGGAATACCCATGTGGGAAATTTCATTTTCAGGAGTGCCAGACCTGAGAGAAGACAGTCTTTGGCAGAAGCAGCACATGGCGCAGATAGCTTAATACAGAACTTAGTACTATAGAAGGGGATTTATTTCACTGTGCAGCCCTTGCATTTTCACAAGGTTTTGATACCTGAAACTCAGCGTGCATGAGGCTACCACAGTGAGGACTCTGAAAACTTGAATCATGGGATAGGCAAGAGTCCTACATATGAGAACACACCCCCACGTGCACGTAGGATGCATGTAGGAGTAAGGATGATGGCACGGTAGCAGGAGGGAGTCCTGTAGCCCATGCTCATGTCAGGATGCTCAGTCCTGTTACCATAGCTCCATGGAGGTCTTCCTGCTGCAATCCCACTGCAAAACCTTCCCAGGACTGTTCTAGCCCTGTGCTGACGGCCTGCCCTCACAGCAGACAGCAACAGTCCCATGATTATCTTCCTCCTGGATCGGGAGGTGGTTCACAGCATCCTGTAATGTTTTTGCTTTGCAGCATGAGCTCTGTGGTACCCTGGTCTCCCTTAGACATCTGTTAGCAGACTCTGTGAGCCATAAGCCTTGAAGGAAGTGCTGCGGGCTCTCCAAAGATGGTATTCTAGCCTCCAGTGGGTTTTCATGAAAACTTGCTCCCCCTGGCCTGTGTGGTAAAAGGCAGGGTCTGCCAGCCCATGTGCAGCCGGGTTTCAGGAAGAACCTCTGGCATGGAGTCTGCTCAGATGAAAAGCTGATGTGTGTAACTAAGGCTTGTGTGAAAACAAGATTTCCCACTGCATGTGTTATACTGTGATTTCCTTTAAACTTCAAGGTGCTTTTTTGTTCCATACTAATCAAATGCGTGTCTGATCATTTTGCAGAAGGAAAATGAAGTAGAAAGACACGATATGAATCCTGATAAACATCTGAGTAAGGAGTCAGAAGTTCAGATTTCCCAGAAGGCTGAAATGGACACTCTGGAAAGCCTCAGGAATTATGGCAATAGGGCATTTCCTTCTGTACTAACCCTGGCAGTACCAGATGCTATTCAAGAAGATGAGATCACAATTAGATTGGAAAACCAAGAAAACTTCCCAGAAGGTACTGTTCTGAAATATAGTCTTGGCATCTTAGTCTGAAAGGGTACTAGGATATCTGCCTGGGAAATAAAGGGAACACGATTCCTGAAAATGCTATAGAAATATCCTTCCACTTTGTTTTGAAATTACAAGTACTTTGAGCAATTGTTTCCCAGCCCAAGTTTGGTGATTGATTTAATGTTGATCAGGTGAAAAAATTAGCAGGTGAACACCTGATCCAGTTTATACTCTGCAGGTATTGATTACAAATAACTGTTCCAGCTCATTGTGCAGGTTAGTTCCCCTATGAGTCACCTTGGGATGCTACTAGTACTGCTAAGGCACTTCCAAGAATAGACATTTATGAGTAAAAAACGGAAATTATTTACATTCCCAGGATGAGTGTGAGCATGGTGCAAGTGTCACAACTTCGCTTATACTCAAGAAGGGGTTGCACTCACATCCATGGCACCATTTTCCATAGTCTCAAAAATATAGAAGATGCACAGTACTGGATAATCAAACTCCAGATCTGAATTTAGACTTATTTCTGCTTCAGTTATTGCACGCCCACAGCTATTCACATATGTGGCATGGTTAAATTAATGTGATATATAGCCCCAGAAGCATAAATGAATAATAGCCACTAAAATTAAGCCAGGCAACTTTACGCTGAGATGCTCATTTAAGACTGTTCACCCAACCAAAAAATTGCTGATTGCCTACCTCCAGATCACCATTTGCTTTAAATCCTTGGTGCAAAATTTCATTCTATGTCAAGATCTACTTTTATTTATGCCTTTACAAGTACTGACATTTTTATTATGGGATGAAGCTGTTTTGATATTAACATGTTATTTTTCTTGGAAATACCATTCCAGCAGAATCTGATCTGATTTATTCTATATTCTATTTAGTTTCCAAGTTTGCAGGCAGAGAGTTGGTCCACCTTGGACCCCCTAAATCATCAAGCAGAAGTAAGCCATGTGAGCCCATGTATCAGCCACTTTTGGACTTTCCGGAGAACCTGAATGATTTTGAAGACTTGACTGAAGCTGGAAAACCATCTCTTCATGAGAAATCGCCATCCACACCAGCAAATAACCAACCTCCCTCTTCAAATGTCCAAGCAATGACATGTACGAGCAAAGCGCCTCCCCGGTCCCTAATAGAAACCAGAATTATTACCAGGAGTCCTTTGCCTCATCAGGACATGAGGTTTAAAGACCTTCTGAAGGCAGTAGATGACAATATTTACATCCCAACACGGTGGCACCTTGATAATGAGGGCACTGATCTCCTCATGATTGACTCCCCCCAGCTGTCACCTTTCCCCAGGCTGCGACAAGCTGCCCTGAGAGAAACCCTAGCTAGAAAGATTTCCTGGCTGGGGGCATCACAGCAACATACAAATATCTGCCCTCTGGTTTCAGTCAATGGTTCAAAACCACCCGCCTTCCCCATGTCCCAACAGCAAATGTTTACCATAAGAAGTATGAGGCAGCCTAAAGAAAACCCAACTCATTTTTTCAACAAGAGAACTAAGAAAAACTTTATCCAACTCAGACACATACCTAAAACTACAGATCTAAATCTTCCAGTTTTATCTCCAGCGTACCAAACCAGGTTGGGGAGAAAAGCAGAGATTCTAAGGTTAAATTTTGCATAAATAAAACACCCACAAAGCATCAGAAGAAAATAGGACGAAGGGGCAGGAAAGAAACAAAGACGGACAGAAACAGAGAGCGAGAAAAGGAAGCCAGGAGAGATGAATCCAATCTTAAAACAAGACACCTCCAAACACAAAGAAGAATGATATGATTTAAGCTGTGTATCCTCTGATATCCATCAAACATTGGGCTACAAATTTTGTGGAGCGCATCGAAGACGCAGAAAAACAGATGCCGCTGTAACAAAACAACATCAAGCATATTTAAGCAAAAAAGTGGACACTGTGGGCAGAAGATATGATTTTAAATATCTTATATCAATACATGTACTGTCCCAAACTTGCGTCACTTGTATTTATGCATTTCATTTGGGAAATAAACCTGGCCAGGCAATTTTCATTAAGCTGTGAACATAATGCAGAAGGTAAACAAACAGTAACAATGATGGAATAATCGATTTTTGGGGGATTGTCATAATAAACAAAATAGTTATGAAGCTGATCTTTTCTTTATTTATTTATTAGTTTTAACTGTGTATTTTAAGTAATGGAGACCATGCAACCTAACTCCCCTGAAAGGAGCAAATCACACATTTTCCTTGTAAATTTAACAGCTTAATTAGGACTGCCTATTCGTAACTGTGTGCCTTTGTAATGTTTGTCTCTTACTATTGAAAACATGCATTTGCTTTCAGTTTCAATGATTTATGCTTCTTAGCTAGATTTTCATAGTACTAAGCTTTGAGCCTGATTCTGTCTTCAAATCAGTTTTATATCAGTTTAAATCCCTTAACTTCAATAGATTTGAACTTGATTGACTCCAACAGGGGCGAGAATACAATGGGAGTCTTCATATTTGCCACTCTGTAAGCTCACATGTAGAAGTAAAAGGTGCGCAAAGGGTTTCGAAGTAATACTAGATAGTTAAACAAAGAATAGCAGCAAGAAAAAGCCGCAGCAGAAGAAGGCATAATCCTATGAGCTAAAACCAAGGCTTTTATCTGACAAGCATGTGGTAAGCACCTGGTCACACCGAGTGGGACCAAACCTGCGGTCCCGTTTTACTCTGCCTCGCCTTCCCCCACCGCGCCGGGACCACATCCACGGGGTGAGCTCTTCATGGTCTACGCAGGTCCTGCACAAGCGTGCCATGCCGCCTCAGTAAGGGCAGCTTACGCAGACCTGCGCGGGCGCCAGCCACTCCGCCATCTCCTCGGCTGGGCTGAAACAGCTATTGCGGAGCCCTGCTCTCAGCCAGCCCTGAAACAACCTCTGAATAACAGAGCTGTTTTTAACTCAGTACATCTTTGCTGACCAGGCTTACAGGGCAAGTCCCAGAGCTGCAGCTGAAGAGCTGGAGAGGAAGGCTGGGGCGCGTGCACAGGAATTTATTACGCCAGCTTCGCCACCGAAGAAAACATGCTGTGTAACTTTATCCTGTGAGCGTGTGGCTGCAAGTCAGATGTGCCACCTGGGATTGCAGCTGAGCTAGGTGGAAAGGCTAGTACCTCTGCCCATTGCTTTTCTTCAAAGCTTAAAGTCTCCTCAGAGCATAACAGCACATGTAGTCACTCCAAAATCTAGTTGGTCAGAACAATCCAGATTGGAAAGAAACTATTAAAAATGCTTGGTGACCCCAGCACAATTTGGCAGAACGCGGCCAGGAAGCAGATACACGTGTGGCATCCCCCTCTGCTCAGAGGGGAAGGAAGGACCACTGGTCTCTGGACAGGGGCAGGTGGCAAGGAAGCTCAAACCCAGCAGCTTCCCTTATACACACCCAAGCTAATGAGTAGCACAGGGGCCATTTGCTGCGCTTATAACTCTGGCGCCATGCAATTCAGAACCTAGAGATAGCTGAGTGATTTCCAGAGTGATTTCCAGATAATGTTTTTCTCTGAAAATCTGATTTTCTTAGAATTTAGAAAATGTTTATGTCTTGAAAACATTTTTAGCTTTGAATTGCCCTTACAAAACACTTTTTGTTTGAATATACAGTTTGAAACAAATGGTTTCAGCTCTAAGTTGACATTTCAATTTACTGTTTCCTTTCACAATACTGAAATGCTTCATTCTCACCATAAATGTCTAACAGCTTTTTCCTCCACATCATTTCTTCACGAGAAAAATTCCTTTCTTTGACACTTTTTAATATTTTGTCTTTATACTCTAATTCCAGATGACAATAACATCAAAATGCTCTAATTTTTTTCACCGAGTCAAAACTCCATTTTCCAAACAGCTCTACCACCATCTTCCAGCTCTTCCACAAGCCCTTGGAGAGAGGAGAGCAAGAGGAGCTCATGCTTCTCCTTTACCAACTCAGTGCAGGCATGTCTATGTAGGTGCCAAGCAGACGACAGCCACAAGAGAATACCCGTTCCCCACTAAAACAAAGCCTGGAAAGATCAGTGTTAAGTGACTGTGCACCACGACCCAAGTGCAGAAGAGGCCGCTCTTCCTGCAGGAGCTCTGAATTGTGGTGCCTTCACCCTCCCGTGGCCTCAGCTGCCTCCAGCCCAGCCTCTGCTCTGGCTGCAGCAGAGAACGGGGGTTTCCAAAGGGTGAGACACTTACCAGTGGTTGGAGAAAACATCAAGTCTTTGCAGGGTCCCTGCCACCTGCCTATTCTTTCCATCTTCAAGGTCATATGGTTTCTTATTTCTAGGAGTGGTTTACTAAAAAGCAGGGGAATATCCCTTCTTCTGCCCTGTTTGGCACTTTAAAGGTCACAGTGCTGAAATAAATGTTTCTCCAACATGCCACAGCTGAGTATTGCTTTATAGATGTCATGTAGAGAGAAAAGAGATTTTCTAGCTACACTTCCCATACACTCATTTAAGGGCTAGCTTCAACCTGGCCTTCTCCCAAGCTGTTCCAACACCACTGAAACATATATCTGCTGCTAGCACAGAGCGGCCGTGTCTGAGCAGGAACTCTCATCTACCGCATATATTAACACTTTGAAATAAAAGCCATCTCGTTCCTGAAGGGGAGAAGGGAGGAGTGCAGTTAACGGGTCAATGCCATAAACGCAGGTCCCGGATCACGTGCTGAGCTGGGAAGGGGCAGGGAGCACAGTGCAGTATAGACGATAACGTAGCACATGATGATGGAAACACCTCCAGGCAGCCAGACTGCATGGGTGGCCCAGGCAGGGAGACGGTGCCAATATTTTAACAAGTGGCTCCCACAAAAACGTTTTTCTTCAGCAGGTGATAAATTTACGCTTCGGGGATGTGATGTCTGCAGAAAGACAGTGAAGGGCTCTGGAATCCGCCCTTTCATTTAACAATGTAAAGGAAAAAAATACGCTTCTAAGGAAGGGGACATCGCTGCTTGGCAAGAAAATGTACATTAAGACGCAGTTGGCCAGAAATGCACTGAGTCATGCAGAGTAGTGTTTGACCAGTGCAATTCATGTGGGGGGAGAGGAGGGAGCTGAATGCCTTGCACAGGAGTCCCACAGCATCCTACTTCAGGAAGGGTTATTGAAAATACCTAACTCTGAGTAGAGACTTATTACAACCCCGATAAAAAGCCAATGCTAATAAGATGCAAGGCAAGGTGAAGTGGGACAGCAAGGCTTTCCACCTCCTCTCTCGCGTCTGGCAGCAGAAACGTAACAGGCTCCTAAAAAGGCAGCTTCCGAAGGAGCTTTTAGCTACTTCATTACATCTATAGCAGTCCCTTGTACAAACAAACTTCACATAGAGTCTCTGCTTGGACTAACACTGGATCTTTAGGACCTTCAAGTCAGTCTCTATAAGTGGATCCTGCTATTTGCACGGTCTGTCAATGCAATCACGAGAGATTCCCAGCCCTCCATTTCATACGTTTTCCATTTACACATAGGAAATGGCACCTTTTACTACTATCCTGTTTCTGTGCCATATTAATAAGTTCAACTGCTTTATGTATTACCAGTTTGAACACTGTTCTGCTTTTCAAATCACAACTGTTTTCATGTCAGCAAAAGAATTTCAAACCACAGGAAATTCTGGGGATGAAGTACAAATATATACTTAGAAAGAGCTATCAGGAAGCAGAGTCAAACCTACAGTTGGAAAAATATGAAAAAAAGTCATTGCTTTCATACTGCACTTTTAATTTCATCATTTTTTAAACACATCAATGAACAAGATTAATAATTTAGCCAGTAAAGGAATTTCTGTTTAGCCTCTGAAAAATCCCTGAATAATTCAGAAGTTCTGACATTAGATAGCCTTTGTCATGCTGACTCATCCACCCTGGGTAAAACGCCAAAGAGAGATCGAAATGTTTGACCCATTCTCTCACAGCCCTCTCACATTACAGCTTATGAACAACAAAACTCCACAGATCAGAAGCTCACAAAACAGAGAAAGCAGCTCATGTTCACCTGTTGTCTGTGCCAGCAAGATGATGAGAAAGGGCAAACAGGAGCATTTTGCTCATCCCTTATAAACATGGTGCTAAAACTACAACACCTGATCTGCAGTCCAAGGAAATTCACTCCTTCGACTTCCCCGGGCTCTAATGATAAGGTATTAAGAAATTCAGAAGATATTAATCATGCAAAAGTCATCTTAAAAGAAATCAGTGTTTGTCAAACTGAAAGTGAGCCTGAGAAATATATAAACACATTTTTTCTTCTATAAAGCAGCACTTACAATTTTTATGTTCCTTATATGTAACATACATTTGCCTCACCCATACATCTGAAATTAAAATCTTTCAGTATCATAACGATAATGAACTATTCCCTTCCTCTCTTTCACCACTTTTTTCAGTTCTGGTCATTGTTTTGGGTTACAGATTATATAGATGGATTCTACAGAAAAATGTAAGGTAGTGAACTTACGAAACAGTCTTCTTAAGAATAACTATTTGAGATTTCTGCTAGGATTCCTGGCATAAAACATTCCAGCATGAGAATCAGCAGGGACCTTCCTACCAAGTCCACCATTTTCCTGGCTGTAGTGTTTGGGCTCCAGTCCCTTATACACACATATTTTGTGGCTAATCCATTAGAGAGAAAGCGAGAGGAGGCTTTCAGGAAAGAGCCATTTCCAGCTAGGAAGGAGCTATCATAGAGGTTAAGACTTCTACCACCACTCAGGAGAGCGGGCAGAGGGGCAAAGGGAACAAATAGAGCTGAACGCCATGAGGCATACTCAGGTTGAGATTTCGAGGACCAATAGGACCTTGCAGTGGGATGTTGCTTACCCAACCTCAAACAGAGGAGATATCTCTGACTAAGCTGGTTGTCTAGACTCCTTTGTAGTCAATGGAGAATATGGACATCTGGAAAAGAGGGAGAATAAATTAGTCATGGAGGCCCTTGAACAGACTCTTCAAAGTCTACCCAACTGCACTGCCATAAGGACGACTTGATCCAGTATTTTGGGCTTTGAGTTTCCACAGACGGGAATAAGAACAGAGCATCCGTTTCATCTCATGAACGTTATAGCCAGCAGGACTCTTTCCTGACCTCCACAGGAGCACAATGGTAAGATTTTTAAGTCCTTATCTGGAGCATATATCAAAGGCATATATCAAACCTAATCAGCTGTTTCTAGGCAGGCAGATATTTTACTTGGGACATCTGTATTTAGTAACTGTAATAGCTTTTTGAGGCCAGCAAGAAGACTGAAAGCCACTTTTTACAAATCCTTTCTTAGAAAGCAAGTCCTCTGTAAAGCAGAAAGCGAGTATTCCCCTATTTAGACAAAATAAGGTTTTAAATATCAAGCTGATCCATTGCAGCAGCTCAAGCAGGCAATGAAAAGCATTAGGGACTATGTTACACAGGTCTTTTCTATGTTAATTGATACTTATCTCACATCAGCAGTTTCTACAGTATACTTCAATGGGACCAGAAAGGAAAGCAAGTGTTCCCCCAGCAAAGGAGGAGTCCTTTGGTTCAGACCTTCAGGGTGTCTTTCCAGTGAAGTTCTGCATACAAGCCCTTATGGGTATGGCAGTATTTCAAACTACCAAGAGGTCTCTTTCACGGAACACAGCCTATACATCTGCCAGACAGCCACTCTTAGCCAGCCTACACCCATTCCTAGCATGACCATGAATTCCCACGTTACGGAGACTCTGCTCTTTCTAGGCATTTCTACTTGCTGCTTCCCATATGCTTTAATAGCTCAGCACCTCTCCTGCAACTAAACCAAAAAATAACTCCCCGAGATGACTGACATATAAGCCACATACATACATTTACAGGCATTTACACATAGGCTAACATAGAGAGGTGTGGAGGATATGCTGTTACACAATGGATATGAAAGGTTAAATGACACATTCTGTGTTTGTCTATAATGCCTCCCTTTTATTGCTGCAAGACCACCCCCACCTCCTCGGACAGAGGTAGATAAGTCATAGAGATGATGATACAGTACCAGCTCAAGCTGTTTTGTTATGACAGCCTTCTAGAGAAAGAAAACCGTGTTCCAGTCACTTCAGTGCTTTCAACAGGAGTAAGTAGGCAAATGACCCAATCCTGCAGATGAGAAGAAAATTTTTGTTTCAGAAAACCCGCCCCAAATTGTCAGAAATGCTCTAAGGATACCCTGCTCCAATCAGCTTGATTCTCTTCCATTAAGCTCCTTATCTTCTTTCCACAAAAAAGCAGGCAAGCACCCCTTGAGTTCCCAAAGGCAATCCTTCAAGAACAATGGATATTTAAGAGACTTCTGTGCTCATGGAATATATAGTAAGGATGGCAAAATTTCCCAGAAAGCCTGAAAAATACTCAGCAGTGACTGAAATTCAGTAAAATCATGACTGTCATATAGCTGTTATGTTATCCTGGTAGATATCAGTATGGGACAGTATCAACTAATGAACATCTGAGCTCAAAAGGCACAGCCTGTGACTACAGATCATACATTACACATCTCTATGCAACCTCAGAAATAATTCATAAGCTGCCCTTTCTTGCTGCTTTCTCTGCAGGAGTCTCTCTGCTTCTATGTCTAATTCTGCTTTTGCCCTGTGTGTAGCATAGAAGAAATGCCAAGCACAGATTTCAATGTATAAACATATTACGTGGCATGGTAAGAGAACTTCATAATAGCCCAGTTTGGAAGTATTGACCAAAAATTGGCTTAGCAATAACTAAAAGCTGGGATTTTTGCCCTTCCATTAAAGCAAGGAGATCAAACCATGGCTTTAGGCTTAACCAGTTGCATCAAGCTCAGCGCCACTCCAGTGACTGAGCGTACTCGCTATACTTTATGCCCTCATACCCTGTGGTCTTTACAGATTTTTTCACTTTAATTCATCTTACAAAAATGAACACCTGCCCACCGCATCCTTGCTTTTGCTTCCTTGGGCCTATCATTGACCCAGAATTTGCATGTTGGAAAAAACAAGTTCAGTGTCTGAAATGAAAAAAACCATCTCCCTTCAAATGGCACAAAGTTGCTTAAAAATGTTAATCTGCCTTATTTTTATGATGTGTTTAAAATTAAATGTTCCCATATGGGTACAACAGGGCAAAAGACGTCCTTCCATTTAAATAGCCTGTTTACTTTAAAATCTGAAACTAGCTACAAATTTAAACCCTTTTTGTTTTTGTCCACCTGGAAAAAATTATCAAATTCTTAAGTGTTCATTGTAATAGGAGCAAACACTGAAGAGTGTGAATTCTTAGGTTTCAATATCTATTTTTAAATTGTTTTTCATGTAAGCTTTTAATTTAGATTTAATAAGATTCTAATTGCATTTTTAAAAAAATACCAGTTGATTATTGAAGACATATTTCTGTAGGATTAACTTACATAGCTTAGACTTTTAAAATATTGTTTTAAATAATAATTTGGTATTTTACGATTTATGCTACCAAATCTAAATATAGTTACTGTAAAATAATTACAGAATGGTTGCAAGAAATAGACTTACTAAGGATTATCCATTTTATGAGAGACACACATCTCCTATGTAATTATTCAATGTCAATAAGTGTCTTCAAAAATCTGTTGGTAATTAATGCATGATGATTACTTAGTTATATTTTAACATATTGCATAATTAAAGCCAATTGAAAGTTTTGACATTTGCCTTACAGCTTAGAAACAGGAAAAAAATTAGCGTGCTAAATGAAATGAGCTGTGCAGCTTCGTCCTCAGGTCTGCTCCAGCTGCTTTTTGCCACTTCAGCTGTGCAAAAGAGCCAGAGCCCCAGCAGTCTTGCTCTCCTGATGGTTCTCCATAGAGGGGAAATACTGGGTAATTCAAAGCAGCAATAGTGGCTGTATGCCACCTTCCCTTCTCCAGCTAGAGGGTGTAGTATCGATACTGCGTTCCTCCCTTGCTACCAGATGTACTCTTTGAGCTCACAGGTAGCCAAGATTAATTTATAATAGTTTTACAGCAGCCTAAAGATCTATAAAGTCATTTTTGCCTCGCTAATCTGGCACTGCCTGCTATAGCGGATCTGGGCCTTTAAGCACAGGAAGGTCTTATTTAACTGTAGTCTTAGGCTAACTGTAGGCTTTAGACCTGGATTGAAAAGGCATTAAAGTCACCTGGAATCTGTCCCTCGCCCTCACTGGGAGCTGCGCAGCCCCTTGGCCTGCTGCATGCTCCATGGAAACACCACTCTCCTGGCAGGCAAAAATCTCCTGGAATAATTATTACAATGGATATTATAGGAAGGATTGCACTGGTAGAGAGGTTAATGAGATAAACTATTTCTTCTTTTTCACCAATTTATTTTTACATTCTCATAAATACCACTTCTCATTCCACTCACTATTATCATGACACCCCCACTGCACCCCCCAGATATTATATAGAGCATTCTCTTTAGAGGCCTTAGGATAGAAAATGCTTCTTTCCTGCCTTGTTTTGCTTTGTTCAGGTTAAGTCTCCTGTTTTGATTTTTACTGTAACCTTGATGTATAAAACCTGAGCTAAAGCAGCCATCAAACAGCACAGCCCAATGTTCAAGAGGCACCGAGCGCTAGAAGAACCCATAAAGGCAAAACATCTGCCTTGACAGTGTGTCTGCTGTTGAGTAAAACTGCCCATAAAAGAAAAGCATTGCAGAATGACAGCAGAAGAACGACTTCTCCATGTAGATGACTCTTCCCTTAAGTGCTTTTAAATACTTTACAGGTGTCTTCTGTACCACCTTCCTTTAGTGTTAGCTCATAAGATAAAAGCAATCTTTGACATCTTTATTTGACTTAATACCATTTCATGTCAAAAGTTAGATCCTACAAAACTGCTGCACGTGGCGTGTAAGCCAAGTGCATGTCCCTCTGCACACCAGCAGGAACCTCCAAAGAGCTGGAAGACTTCTGGAGATCCACATCATCACAGGTTAAGTAACTACTTGTGACCGCACTGTTCATGGAGCTGTGTTTCTCTGCCATGAATCACCCTTCAAGTAATTAAAACCAGCATACAAGTCAGAACACAACAAAGAATAAAAGCCTGAAACCACTGATTTTGATGCTTGATCAAAGCCCTTGCTCCTTGCGCAACGCGGTGGCACTACACTGCTGGGCTGCTGAAGTCAGCTATCAACCAGTGCAAACGTGTCACTGGCCCAGGCTGCACCCAGCTTAGTGTGGGTTGGTAATGGCAACAGTCAGTCACAAAACAAAGGTTTATCTGAATCTGCAGTATGATTCAAGTAATTGTTTTCTAGGCTTTTGAAAATTAGTGAAGACTAAGCTAATCAGCCTGCTCTGTCTTTATGTTTACTGAAGAGAAATATGTCCGATGGGGAGAAGATGAATGTGAATGTGGAAGAGAAATATGTCCGATGGGGAGAAGATTAATGTGAATGTGGGCTCTCTGGCTCTCTGCTCAATGGAGCAAGGGACTGAGTGACAACAGGCATGGAAAAGGATGAGATATTCTATCATCTCTCTTGTTTTCCCCTCAGTTTTCACTGGGCAGGTGTCTCCTCAAGCATTCCAGCCCCTGAAGGCTACCGGCAGAGTCTGTGGGAATGACACTATACCTGCAGGAGAGGAAGGCAGGGTCAGGGACCACTTAAGCAAACTGAGCACATACAACCCATGGGAGCAGATCAGATACATCTGAGCTTGCTGAGGGAGCTGGCTGACATCACAGCAAAAAAGCCATCGTCCTTGAAAGGTCACTGCAGTCAGGGGAGGTTCCTGATGATTGGAACAAGGAACAAGGAACAAACAATGATTGTTCCTGATTGGAACAAACATCACGCCCATCTTCAGAAAGGGCAGGCAGGATGACTCAGGTCAGCCTCACCTCAGCCCCTGGACAGATTATGGAGCAAATCCACTGGGAAGTCATTTCTGATCACATGAAAGGCAAGGAGGTGACTGGGATTTAGCAAGGGCAAATCATGCCTGACCAATCTGACTGGTTTCTATGATGAGATGAGAAGCTCCATGGACAAAGGAAGAGCAAAAAGTGTTGTACATCTTGACCTCAGCAAGGCTGATACTGTTTAGTCTTTACTAGTGACTGGACACACTCAGCCTCTTCATGGGTGGTACCAAACTGGGGGGAGCAGTCAATGTGCAGGAGCACAGGCTGCTGTTCAGAGGGACCTGGACAGGCTGGAGAAATGGGCTGACAGGAACCTCATGAGGTTCAGCTAAGGCAAATACAAAGTCCTGGATCTGAGACGGAATATTTCCATGCAGCAATAAAGGCTAGGGCTCAACCCTCTGGAAAACAGTTTGGCAGAAAAGGACCAGGGCATCCTGATGGACAACATGCTGAACATTATTCAGCAGTGTGCCCTTGCAGCAATGAGGGCCAACTACATTCTGAACTATACTAGCAAGAGTGTAGCTTGCAGGTCAAGGGAAGTGTTTCTTTGCCTCCACTTGGCCCTTGTGAGACTGTTTCTGGAGTACTGCACCCAGTTTTAGGCTACTCAGTACTACAAAGACATGGACATGCTGGAGTGAGCGCAGTGGAGGGCCACCAAGGTGGGCAGGAGGCCAACGCACAGGATGCATGGCAAGAGGCTGCATGAACTGGGTTTGTTCAGCCTGCAGAAGAGAAGGCTCGGGGAGGACCTTATTGCTGTCTGTAACTACCTTATGAGAGGGAATATGAAAGACAGAAGGAGCCTCTTCTCAGAGGTGCACAGGCATAAAATAAGATTCAAGAGCTGCAAGTTGGAATTCAGGTGGATCAGAAATTCTGATCACATGAAAGGGAAAAAATTTTTACCACGAGGGTGATCAAGCACTGGAACAGGTTTCCCAGGGTTTATCAAAACCAGGCTGGACAGGTCCCTGAGCAACTGGCCTGTCTTTGAGCCGAGAACTGCACTAGATGAGCTCCAGAATTCGCTTCCAACCTGCACGATTCTGTGATTATGTTTTAGGAAAAGACAGGACTAGATGCATTTGCCCCATTTCTTTCCATTGAATATCTGTGGAGACAAAGCTGGCTAGCTTAGACATAGACAACCCATTTTTAGTTAGTTAGTTTACAGAAGAGAAATATCACTTTTAGAACAGAAAAACCTCAGTAAAATAGAGACAGAGTAAGCACAGTATTGTACATTAAACACTAGTAGAGCATTAGTGTTTAGTAAGATACATACTTCTAGATATTGTTATCCTAGAAAAAGTTCCTAGTTTATTAGAAGTAAATGCTTTAACTCTTAGTTTCTTTCCTATCTCCCATATTTCACTCGAGATAGGAGAAACAGAACCAAAACCAGAAATATATTTAAAAAATATAATAGATAATTATATATTTTTATATATATATATACAATCCACAATATACAGAAACATACGACCTTAGTTGTGGGTTTAAAACAATTTAAGTAGTACAAAATAATCCTCTATACAGCTCTTTTAAGTGTCATCTTTAAAAACCAGGAATTCCAGCACTAACATGACTGGATCCCAAGTTAAATCAGAAAGGATCATATTAGATACAGGACATTTTAAGTGATAAAGTCTTGATTCTGAAGTTTTCTTTCCTCCCTTTGCTCCCCAGAGTCTGATTTTAATGATTGTGAGGTCTGTTGTACATGAGTATCTGTTCCCCCAAAGAATCCCGCGGTGAGGCTGACTGACTGGGAGAGGGTTGTGGGAGAGATTCAGTCTGTGTGATTTGAGCAGACTATTAAGGTTTGTATTTTAGTTTAGTTGGTAAATTGCATTTTTTTTCCTAATTAAAATAGGTATTCAGGTTTGATTTAGGGAAGGAAAAAGAACTGTTTTCTACCAATACTACAGTTAGACTTTAAGATCTGTATTGCCTTCTAGCAGTGTCCATCATTTTCCATTGACTGTAGAGAATTTCTTGAATGACCTTGTTCATTATTTATGCCTTTCAACTAGGTGCTTAAAGAGAGGTAGGGAGAACCAAGCCATACAAAGTTATGTGGCAGTGTATTGTGATTTTGTGAGTTATGGAGTTGTGAGACAAGGTGCCATTTTATTGCATTTGCTTTGTTGTTATTTTTTAAAGGGACGTCGGAGAGGATGTTGGCGCACACTCTTCGCATTTGATGGCCTTATTCCTGCTTGATAGGTGCATATTCCAAAGAACTTCTCTTACCTGTGGCACCCTTGTCTGAGGTATAAAGCATTTCTTACATGTTTTCTGCATACGTAATATGGGGGGAAATTTTCCAGGCTCATCCACACAGAGGATATTACAATAAGTTCATTTATGAGCAGCAAATGGCAGAAAGTATGGCACGTAACTATCTGAACACCTGATTTCTACAATAACCACACCTCAAAATTGAGAAATTGAGTACTTACTTTTAAAAGTGTGTTTACTTATTCATCAAATGAGTCTGGTTTTGGATAGGAGTGACCCGTGTGCGTGTCTGTACTACATTTTTAGTAAATGCTAATACTTACATGGGAACTGGAATACTTCTGAGACTTTCAAAAGATGTGCTATATTTTGCTTTAAATATCCAATCTGGACCATTTCCCAGACCACTAAACACTTTCTAGACTTGGGTAGCTTTTTCTCCATGATGTCTCCCTGCATTTCCTCACACTAGCTAGAATATGGGATTGAAGTATCAATAAAACCACAGAGTAAGCACAGTATTGTACATTAAACACTAGTAGAGCATTAGTGTTTAGTAAGATACATACTTCTAGATATTGTTATCCTAGAAAAAGTTCCTAGTTTATTAGAAGCAGATGCTTTAACTCTTAGTTTCTTTCCTATCTCCCATATTTCACTCGAGATAGGAGAAACAGAACCAAAACCAGAAATATATTTAAAAAATATAATAGATAATTATATATTTTTATATATATATATACAATCCACAATATACAGAAACATACAACCTTAGTTGTGGGTTTAAAACAATTTAAGTAGTACAAAATAATCCTCTATACAGCTCTTTTAAGTGTCATCTTTAAAAACCAGGAATTCCAGCACTAACATGACTGGATCCCAAGTTAAATCAGAAAGGATCATATTAGATACAGGACATTTTAAGTGATAAAGTCTTGATTCTGAAGTTTTCTTTCCTCCCTTTGCTCCCCAGAGTCTGATTGTACTGATTGTGAGGTCTGTTGTACATGAGTATCTGTTCCCCCAAAGAATCCCGCGGTGAGGCTGACTGACTGGGAGAGGGTTGTGGGAGAGATTCAGTCTGTGTGATTTGAGCAGACTATTAAGGTTTGTATTTTAGTTTAGTTGGTAAATTGCATTTTTTTTCCTAATTAAAATAGGTATTCAGGTTTGATTTAGGGAAGGAAAAAGAACTGTTTTCTACCAATACTACAGTTAGACTTTAAGATCTGTATTGCCTTCTAGCAGTGTCCATCATTTTCCATTGACTGTAGAGAATTTCTTGAATGACCTTGTTCATTATTTATGCCTTTCAACTAGGTGCTTAAAGAGAGGTAGGGAGAACCAAGCCATACAAAGTTATGTGGCAGTGTATTGTGATTTTGTGAGTTATGGAGTTGTGAGACAAGGTGCCATTTTATTGCATTTGCTTTGTTGTTATTTTTTAAAGGGACGTCGGAGAGGATGTTGGCGCACACTCTTCGCATTTGATGGCCTTATTCCTGCTTGATAGGTGCATATTCCAAAGAACTTCTCTTACCTGTGGCACCCTTGTCTGAGGTATAAAGCATTTCTTACATGTTTTCTGCATACGTAATATGGGGGGAAATTTTCCAGGCTCATCCACACAGAGGATATTACAATAAGTTCATTTATGAGCAGCAAATGGCAGAAAGTATGGCACGTAACTATCTGAACACCTGATTTCTACAATAACCACACCTCAAAATTGAGAAATTGAGTACTTACTTTTAAAAGTGTGTTTACTTATTCATCAAATGAGTCTGGTTTTGGATAGGAGTGACCCGTGTGCGTGTCTGTACTACATTTTTAGTAAATGCTAATACTTACATGGGAACTGGAATACTTCTGAGACTTTCAAAAGATGTGCTATATTTTGCTTTAAATATCCAATCTGGACCATTTCCCAGACCACTAAACACTTCCTAGACTTGGGTAGCTTTTTCTCCATGATGTCTCCCTGCATTTCCTCACACTAGCATGGGAATGGGATTGAAGTATCAATAAAACCACAAATCATTCGCAATACAGACACGCCCCCCCCCCCCCCCCCCCATCTTCAAATTTTTTACCATAATCTATTCTAAACACAACTTAAAAAGAAATAACTTCTTACAGTATTTCCAGGGCAGTTTTGCAGGCTTTGCATCTTGCCCTGTTATTTTTATCTGTTAGGACAGTTTTGAATTGATAGTATTTTACAAGTGAAGTTTAGTTAGTTCAGAGCAAACTTTGGGTACTCATGCAAGGAGCTGGGGCTAAATTTGTACCACAGTTCTGTATTTTTCAAACAAACTCAGTCTACATAGATCACAGACCTTCAGCTGGTGCAAATCAGCACAGCACTACTGCAATCATCTTTACCAGCAGCTGGGACTCTGGCATGGATAAAGCCCTTCTTGTTGAATTAATAGTACTTCTTGTCAGCATCTCCCTCCCAGGCAGTCATTCATTCGCAAGAGAAATGATTATGGCTGCTCAAATATTTTGTGACTAGAGGACTAGATTAATAATGACAAGCCACACAGTAACCATATTTCTTTCATCATTTATGTCTTCTTTTCGTTGCAAGGAACAGATGCACCGAGGTCCCAGTCCCATACTTCATCAATGTTGTCATTTAAAGTAGCAAAAAAGGCAACTCTTAGTCTCCCTGAGAAGCCTGAAAATCAAAATTATGCAGGTTGGAAATAGGAAAAGCCTTCTAGCAGGATTTCTTTGCAAATACTGGAATAGACTTCCTGTAGAAATTACAGCCTCTTTGGTGGATGTCCTTAATAATAGGAAATATAAACTCAACAGGAGCAACAGAGCTATACTGCATCTTATCTCTGGGCAGGACAATGGACTAGGTGATGTCTTAGATCCTTCCTGACTTATTTTTCTGATTCAGTAATACTACCAATTATCCTTCAGTGCATGCAAATACTACATCTCCTTCCTACATGCCATGTCAAAACATTTGTTCCTTTTACATCTCCTCCTGACATTGCAATATCACATTTAGTCCTTATTTGCTGTTGGTTGATATGCAAATCTGTGATCACTAATTTACAGTCTCTCTCCCAAAATTTCTAAACACCATAAATTTATTAATTCAAGCTTTCAAACAGTCCAAAATGTTGTTCTAGTTTAACCAGAATGAAAGAAGTGTTACAAAGCACCTAATTATCAGATGCGAGAGAGCAACCCAAATTGGAATTCATAGCTAGCTGTGTATGTGGTCACAAATACTGTACCAGAGAGTGCATGACTCAGCCTCCCTCTGGGGGGATTATATGTAGGAATCTCTGCACAATTCTGGGTACTTCAATACCAGAAAGAGAGCAACAGGATGATGGATATGTGAAAAAAAGCCATAAAAATGACTGAACAGCTAGAGGGGCTGATTTATGAGGAGAGATTAAAGGAATGATGTTTGATTGTCTGCACAATGTCCAACAGCCATATGTTCACCACTTTAAGTATCTGAAGAGTGTAAACACCAAGGATGGGAATAAAAAACCAGGCTGGAACAAGAAGGTGTAACTGAAAATATAGAAAATGAATATATTAGGGGAAATTCTTAACAATGATCTTTGTTAACTAGAGGTAAGTATCTGAAGAAAAGCAGCAGGAGTCTTATTGTTCCTAGTAACTTCGAGAGCAAACTGGACAAATCACTGAAAAAAAAGAATTAGGTATCTATCTGGGGCTGGCTGGCAAGAAAGCTTGCCAGCTATTATTGTTTGATAATCCCTTCCTTTATGACATTTATAAATCAAAATGCAAAAGACAAGTGATGACTCATTCAACTGAATTAGCCATTTACATCACTTAACCTTACTTGTCTAAAATGTTAAAGCAAACAGTATACTACCCTTATGCATACTTTACCCATAAACACTTCCTGAAGGTATTTTCTGTCAGGTATTTTTAAAATTCATAAAACCCCATAGCACTGCACATTTAAAACAAACAAACAAACAAAAAAAAAAAAAACACACACAAAAAAATTGTTCCTAAACAATTGTTTAGGAACATTTAGGAACATGTTCCTAAACAATTGTTTAGGAAGCCAAGTTGGAATTACTAACAGAAAACCACTATCTTCTGCTATGTCATTCTCATGTCTACCTAATGAAAGTATAAATCACTGCAGTGGTAATCCAGAATTCAGGGATTCCCATTTTCCTCTGCAGCTTCAGAAAATGTTATTTTGTACTTCTCCTTTGCTGCTCAGCCTTCCTGTTACAACAATAAAAGTTTGTTCCTTGTCAAAAATCTGGAATTCCCATTTATTTGCCAAAGAGGAACTTGATATTCCCACTACTCTTGCACAAAGCCATGTCATTATTTGCTAATTCCCTCTTAGTCCTGTTTCTGTGTTTTAGAGATGGATTAGAAGGTTCAAAAGATAAAAATGTACTCAAGGTGGACTCCAGGGAAAGTTCCCCTCAAAACACATATTCTATGCATATATCTGTTTTGGAAATAATTAGACTTGAGCTCAGCCATATAAAGGACATAGGCGTGTTGACTTTAACGCTAGTCAATTAGCTACTCAACAATGCAGGAAAGGAGCTTATATCAAGAGCTGGCTCATTTGAGAGAAAAGCCCGGGAGTAAACCAGTGCCTCTGCGGCTGGGAAGCCAGGGGCCACAGTCAAAAGAGGGTATAAGCCAAATGAACTTTGCTGACATGCCAATATGGCCTAGAGTAGATGTTCACAGCTTCATTGAAGGAGTACAGACATCAAAATGCAAAATGCTTGTAAGAGTATCTAATATAGAAAGGGAAACCCTTTTTTTCCTAAAAACAGTTTTAACATATATTGAGAATTATTGCCTCAATCCAGTTATCAAGATTACAGCTCCCAACATTCTCCATTCAAAGCATTTCTAAAAAGTAGAGGATGCTTTTCCAAATTGTTATATTTTGGCTTTTCAGTTTTCCTATTTTTTAGCTTTTTTTTCCTTACTTTCCTGCTTTCTTTTTTTCCATGCCATCCCTGAAGGAAGGAATCTAAAAAGTGAAAGAAGGAAAAGTGGAAAGGAAGAAAAGGAGAAAGAAAGATCTAAGGGAGAAAAAAAATCCACAAGGGAAAAAAAAAAGAAAATGGATCACTGAAAATATGTTTCAAAATCTCAGAAAAATGAAAAAAAAACCCTTAGAGAGCTCTCACCAGCATGCAATGAGGGTCTTTCAGTTTAATATGGATATATCCCATCCCCTGGCGAAACTACTCACAGCAATCTACCAAAGCTCCAGCAGAGCCATTAGGCAGCAAAGGAGCGATAGGTGGAAATCCAGGACTGTGAGCGAGAATCCGTCCTGCTGAGCTGGCATCACCCACGTGACCTGCTGGCTCTGGCTGCCTGCAAGGGTTAAGCCCACATCCTTAAAAGCAGTTAGCGCGCCTAATATGAGTCAGTGGAAATGAAGCACCTACATAACGGTTAGTCACCTAAATACCTTTGCAGATCGAGGTCTTATTTCAGCGAAGGGCACTCCAGGGCATTTTTTGTCACAGGAATTGGGATTTGCCACAATACCAGTGACAGAATTTGCCACAGAAGGTCCCCAGCCGAGCAGCTTTATTTGGAAACGACCACATCTACACCAACAGTTACTCTCCTGAGCGACTGTGCACATTTAGTCTTGGTTCGCAGGGAAACATTTACAAGAACCCTGAAATACGGAAAGATTTTTGCCGTATCATGTGTTTTCATAACAGAAAGTTTGTCCACAAACACGGTCTTTCAAAAAAAAAAAAAGTGTGACTCAAGGAAAACGGTATCCAGGGCAGAACAGAAAGTGAGCTGACAGCCCTGTGAACCCAAAACAGCCCCCAAGAAGATCTGTCTGCCAGCAGAGCCAGCAGTGGTGTCAGCCAAAGAAGTCAGCCACAAACCCAGACACAGCTGCTGGAAAAACACATTCCAGGTCCTACACACCGCTGCCAAGTCCACCCCATGATTATAGCCACAGACTTTGGAGAACCCAGAGGAAGAAGGTGAAAAGGAATAGGATCAACACAGCCTACATTGGGAAGAGGCAGTGCCAAGGCAACACTGAAATTACCGGTAAGTCCCATTTCACTTTGTTCTTGCACTATTTTAATGCAGATTCTAGCTATAGTCTTTCAAAGGTTAAAGGAGATTTTGTCATTTTTGGCAGCAAACCCAGCTTTCTTAGCAAACATGATAATGGCCTTACATTACATGGCCTTGTGCCCCAAAGGATTCCAAAGTGTTTTACAAACTTAAGCTGATATGTGGCCAATGTACACAGGGACCTCTTCATCCACCACTGAAATGTGCTCAGCCTCTAGGACAACCTGTCATAAATGATTAGCAAAGCACAGAAGCTTTCTGCAGTATTTTAGGCTAGGATGTGATGAATGCTTTATGCTACTGAATCTGAACAAGAAGGTGGAACATAATAATGTGAGCAGAAATTCAGTTCCACACAACACTTTAACTCATACTCCTTCAGCTCTACACCTACTCTTAAACTCCTACTACAGTGTAACACTAAGGTGTTACAGTTTGATGGCAACCTTTGTTTTCCAAAGCCTCCTTTGGTAACGTCCTCAGCTACTTGGTTGGATTCTCCTTCCCTTCCAACTGGTGCATCAACTGGATCCACAGCAATGTTTACTCCTTCACGTAGGAGTCCCACCACAGTTTCCCAACCAGACTCAACTTCTGGGACAGCGATATGTCAAGGCCAATAAAATTCTGGGTGAAGTCTTGCAGATCTCTTCCCTTTCAGTTATTTACTGCACAGTGATAATTTGCCACATGTGATGCTTTCTTTCATAAGCACTGCTGGGTTTTAACTCTCTCCTCCACAAAAAAAAAAAGCATTTCACAACCAGTACAAAGTTTTCAGGCCCAGTAGCTACCTGTCCACAGTAGGAGAATTACTCTTAGCCACAATTTGCTTCCTTTTCCTAATTCTACAATAAAATTATCATTTTCACTGTAAAATATTTATTAAACCACTTAATTCTCATGGCCTTTCCAAAGTCAGTAGAACACCAATTAATTTAATCCTTTAAAAAAACTTTATATAGCTAAGCAGCTTTGTGCAAGTGTCTACAGAGATTGAGGGGTTTTAAAGTGCAAAAAACCATCTAATAAAGGTTTTCAGACACAAAGCCATCCCAAATTCACGCAATACTGGCTGTGGCTGCCATTTTAAAAGTATCAGCAGAATCCCAGATATTCTGAACAATAAATAAAACCAAGCACAGTTTTAAACTTTAATTCCAAGATAGGGATATAGGCATCTCTTCAAGGGATGTTAGGAAAAAAAATGCTTTCTAATTCCAGTTGCTTTCAACTTTCTCTTTTTCCTATCTACCTAATTATTTTCTCTGGTAACAGGGCTGATTCTTACAGCTGTCACTCATCCTGCATGCAATTCTGGCCTCTCCGGGGCCACCATGGGCTTGTCTCATGTCGGAATAATCATTGTAAGAATGTCAAACTCAGATTTTTTTTTATTTTAAGCTTTTGAAAACAGACAGTATCTTCTAAATGTAAAATGTTTCTGGTCACGTGTGAGTAATAAATATTAACTGCCAGTGTGACTCTGAAACCTTCATCCTAATACGCAGCAGACAGTCCCATCCATTTCCGTACATCTGAATGTGTCACGCAGTACTACGTTGTGCATCCAAGAATAGATCCAGGCCTTTGTCTAGTTGATGAACTATCGCTTCGCAAGGACTAGGTAGGACATCTGTTACACTCTAGCACAAGTGATAAAAATATGACAAAATTGACTCAATTTGCCTTAGGAATCGTCTATAAATCAGGTACACACCAGCCTTAAGAAACTGCTTTCAAAAGCTCACACACCTTAGGAGACTTGAAATAGAACTATTTACTATACCTTTTAACCACGTCATTGCACATCTAGTGAAAGCAAACAGATATAATATAGTTGAGCCTGTCAATCTCAAGCTGGGCTGAATTTCAGTGCTTTTATTGTCCTTACAAAGCTTCTCATATTCAAAAGTGAGGAGGATGTGCTAGAACTGGATCACATAATCTGACTTCCCGGGTCTTTAAATCACACCCAGTCACTCCTGTGCTGGGCCCAGCAGGTTGTGCTTGGCTAAGGCATCTGCGCCTGGCTCTGGTGAGTCCAGCACACAGATCTAGCGCTGGGGGTCTGGTCTGATTTGAAGATGTCCAGAGATGGAGACACTAACATTCCCCACCATGGTATTTTCCAAAGGCTAATCTTTTCCCTGTTAAAAACTCGTGTCTTATTTCCAATATGACTTTGTCTGGCTTCAGTTTCAGGCCATTGGTTTTCATTATTCCTTGGACAAATAAACCTGTTCATAATCATACACATAGCTATCCAGCCCTGACATTCCTATCCTGTCTTCTCTGCTCTCCCAGAGATCTGAATAGATGGCAAAGGCAGACCAGCTCATGGGTTAAAAAGGGGAAAGCCCAGCTAGAGAAAAGATCGCAATACCAAAAAAAATCTTTTTTTTTTTTTAAGAAGACAATGGCATCCACAAAGACGTGCAGCGTTTTGAGACTGCAGTCTTTCCTTGAACTTCTCACCATCAGCAGCTTGCTGGAGAGCTGCCTCCACAGAATCCCTACCCACAGCGGCTAGTTGTGAAAATACTTTTCCTTTTCCAATTTTTCTTGATGGAGAATCCAAGTTTATCCCTCGGTTTGCCACATCTCAAAGAGAAACATACAATGCCAATCTCTTCCAGTGCTTCTTTGTTGGACTGCTACTCTCAGCTGAGGTGGCTGCAGAAAATCACACCAGCATTTTAATGAGGAATTCAGAGAAGTTAAAAGACCTTTCCATTGGTGTTTAAATCTCACACAAACAGCAGGCTGCAGCTGTAGCCTTTGCTGCCTATGGATAAATGTATTATTTTAGAACTCGGCCAAGACCTCCTTGTAGGAGGTCCTGCAGGAGTGGAGCCAACAAGTGATTATGAAAGGCAGCCTAAAGAACATTTGACACTGTTTTCTGCCTACGCTTAACAAGCACCTCGTCGTTCGGGCTGCAGTTTGCACCATTTTGGCTTTTAGAAAATATGAAACACCTTAGTAGATGGATTTTACGTCTAGGAGATTCCATCTGAGGCACTGAACCCACCCAATTTTATTACTTATACTTTCAAAAGGTTGGGAAAAGCTTCAAAGTCTCATCTGAAGAATTCATGAACTTATCCTAAAAAAATACCTGGAACTCTGGCATCCACGCACTTTTTTTAAAAATAAACACAGACAAAAAATCTACTCTTCAAATAAATCTCACCAGATTTATTTTCTTAAGCAAAAATCAATGAATTTTATTCATTATCTTGTATTTAATTTCCTTCAAATAAACAAGCCTTTATTTACTACCTCTTGAGATACCATTCAGTATGTCACACACAGCCCTAGTGTGCCTTGTGATTCAGCCACTGGGATGGAAGAACCAACTAGCAACTGAGAACATTTGAGTCAAATAAAAGCAAAGAGCAGAAGCTGCTGACTGGGCACAGCTACAAAGGTGAAGAGAAGGGCATCTTCCATTTCGGGAGAGATGCTGGGACCACTGTTGGGAATACACTTCTTTCTGAGGACTGGAGACTTGATTGCCTCCCTCATTATTTTAATAAGACACCCAGGGCTTGACCCACAAAGGGACTTGGGCAAGTGATGACAAGCATCGCAATGGCTATCATCTTATACACTGCATGGCCATTAGTCTCAAATCCACAGCACTGAAGAGTCACCGGTGGTCTCTACACTGTGCACAGGACTATCAGGCAAGTGAAGATTAGATTGATAAGAGGGACCATACTGGGAAGCCAACAGAAAATGCTACAGAGAAGTGTCTTATACCATTTGGGATTTTAATTTTGAGTAGTGTAAACAGCCCTAAAAGAATGGATTAGAGCCCAGCTCTGGTCCCCCCCAAGTTACGCCCACTTACTTGCATATAAAGTGATCTGTCAAGGTCCATGAAACTTGCATTCACTTCTACACAGCAGCCCAGCTTCAAAAGGAAGATTGGAAACTGCCCCTTATTACCATAAGCTGGTGAATACTCTTCTTCAGTACTCTTCTGAGGGAAGAACTGCCCTGGGTTTCCCATTCCCTAGCAGTGCATAACACCATACTTGTAAAGTGGTGCTGACTGCTGGGGTTTTTATCCTGAACTCACTAGTATTGGTTTGTGCTGGATGTGGCTGGGGGACACTTCTTGGGTTGGCTGACTCCAAGGTGTTCACCAGAGGAGCACCACCAAGTGTGAGGATCCCCAAGTGATGGAGGTGATGTATCCTGACAAAAAAGGTAGGAAGGGTGGAGAATCTAATGGTTTCACTTGTGAATTTTGACCACTGCACTGTAAGACATGTGATGATGTGCTGGTCTTATCAGCTGCTTTTAGATATATTGTAGTTTTTCACCAACGTGTGTTTTAGGAATAGGAAGGAACTAAAATCCTTTTACAGTATCCTGACTTGGCACCTCAGATAAAAGGCATTCATCCACAGGAGGAGATCAACAGAAGTATGGGGGCAAGGGACAAAAGAGAGGGAGTAACCAGAGGAAGGAAGCAGACAGTAGGAAGAGGGGGGAAAATCAGCATAAATGACAGATGGATCATAACAAGTTTCCACACAAGCTTGAAGCCACAAATGAGAAAAGAAGAAATTAGAAGATCCCTTTGAGACCATTAAGGAAGAGGAGCCTTGACAAGCAATCTAATGTATGAGAGGCAGGGCTGCACTTGTGCAGGCCTTTGGCATTTAATTGGGAATGGAGCAGCTTGACTATCCAAGAAGGAACTCTGAGGCTAAAAAAAGGGGATGGGGGACAATATATACCATGGAGTCCTGTAGGATTACTAGCCCTCCTTTAAGAGGTTTGAGCCTGGCAGCAGACACCTAGGGACTCAAACACTTCAAGGACACGCACAAGGGAGCAAGACCGCTGGAAGGCCAGTAACTAAGGAGAACTCCAGACCGAGAAAAGTCAGCGAGCCAGACGATGATGTGAGGAAAGAGCTCAGCCTCACCCACATGTAAAGAAAACAGTAACATGACATTTTGTTAGGCCAGTCAGCTCCCCAGCATTGCAACATTCCTTGTCCTCTGGTATCTGGCATCAGATAATACACCTAATTCAAGAAATTAAGGCAGAGAACAATCTCAGTTGGCATTCACTGCTGTGTTTCTAAAAAATACGCATTGCTAAACTAAGAGTGCTGCTTTTCAACGAAGTCGCTATGCTACTCAACCTGGAAAATGAATTACTGTAAAACTACCTGCAAGAACCAGGTAGTGATCCCCACCATCAAACTGCAAAGCCTGCGGTTTTCAGGGCCTGTCTTAGTCTTTGTGTGCTCAGTGCTGACAAAGTTGCTCCAAAGTTATTCAGGTTAGCCCAGGAACAGGTTAGCTCTAGATTGTTTTAAATCCTCATTCCAGAATTCAAATACAAGATTCAGCAATTTGTGATCAAGTTGTTTGAGCTTTCACCTTTCCGCTCTGCTTTCCTTGGATGTGTTACTAAACATATTACAACTGAAAATAAACCAAAACGATTGTTAGGTTGTGGTAGTGAAATTAAAAGCAACTGAACATGTCTTCCAAAGTAAGGTAAATAATATATGGAGCAAGTTAGGTCAATTATGCTTGATGACTCTCAGTTGTGGTGCTAAGACCATTACTTATTACACTGTACACAACTAGTTGCCAGCTTACCTCGTTCTCTCTTCTTTATTTACTTTTCCACCTGATGTGGAATATCAGGATATGTAGTGTTTTCAAGTTTGGAGAGGGGGACGAAAGTGTTCTTTTCTTAAAATGTTCTTTTTTGTGCACGTACGTAATGCCTAAAGCAGGACTGTAATGGAAATTATGGTTAAAATATTTTCTAGAGGAAAAGGTCAGCTTAAGTAAGAAAGAAGAAGGATGATCTCATATTTCTGACAGTTCAGATACAAGCATATCTTAGCACCAATAAGTTATGTCATCTGTTAAATTCACATCAGCAGAATGCCTCTGTACATTTTGCACTGTTATGACAAGGCTGTACAGAACAGGGGTAAATACTCCATACGAAATAGCTATTTATACAGGGTTACTTGTATCTATTCTTATCTTTAAATAAATCAACTGAGAATTAAAGCCGGCATGGTTTTCTGTTCTGTCTTGAGAGACCTAAGCTGTGCCACATTAAACAACATCGTAAGCATAAATTTATATTTGGCCAGAATGACACTGAAAGTTATACCTTAGTATCTTACTCATTGAGATACTGTCCATCCTGACCTTGGCTGTAGCTTCATATTTTACACACCATTACTGTCATAGTAACAGACAGAGCCAACAATAATTTGCTCATACAATTTACAATACATTGTCTCCCAGCCACACTGAGGGCTCTTTAACCATCACCAGATGTGTTGCTTGTATTAGCTATATTTGAACAAAGCAGAATCCATTCAGCTCTAAAGTCCCTATGGCTGTGTCTTGAGCTTAGTGCATAGCTAATTTGGTGTTCATACCACTGTAACTAATTACAGCATGGCTGAGGAGTTTCAGAACTTTTAGCCCACAACCTGCTGTCTAAATTTCACGCGTTTCTCCCATTCCCAGCATCTGAGTTTTAGAAGTCTATCCTCGGAGAGGTTAATCAGCAACTAATACTGTAGCTGCTCTGTAATGTTCAGCCCTTTAAATTGTTTCTATGTGGATACTATCAAAACTTTCTTTCACCATAACCCCACAAACATTAAAGGTCACTTTCTAAATGCTCAATATTTGTGCTTCATTATCGAGTCACAAAATCTTATACAAATCTACATATTTGTATTAACGTTCCTAAAAAGAAACTAATGTAAAGAACATAAAACACCCTAAGTGTTGTCCTGCAAGAAAGATAGAAAGGCTGTGGTGTTCATTAAGGTGTAGGTACGGACCTACCTCTGGAGGCAAAGGCATCAAAAAAGAGGAGACTGGAGAGAAAAAGAGGCAACTCCTTAGTTCCAGGTTTAGCTTCTTGATACAGCAATACAAATGCATCCAGCACAGTGCAACAAAGAACACAGCTATCATTACATTTTTGGGGGGTATAGAGCCATCCTGACCTGGTGAAAACTCTCGGCTAGGATCAACAAATAACTTAAACCAGTTGCCCATGAACTCAAATTTATTTGGGCAGAAAAGCTGTCTGGCTTCAGAGATCAGTAGGCTGAGAGCTACAACTACTATTTTTAACAGCCGCAGTAGGCAAAGAATTGCCTTCCCAGAAAATTCCCCAACCAACTTTTGCTTTGCATTAAAAAAATATGAAGGAAAAAGAAACAGCTCAAAATATTGCAATACATTTCACATTTTTGTTAATTTTTGCTCCTTTACTTCTCAGAATAAGAACTAGAGGGTGAGGAAGAAGGCAAGTCTGAAATAGCTGGGGCTGACTTATGCAGCCTGTATTTTCCTCTGCCAACTTGCCCCTTCTTCTATCAGTAGTTCCTTGCAGGTTTTACCCAATGTACAGCCTTGTCTTTTTAATACCTTCATCCTGTCACTTATTTCCCTTCCTAGCATCCATAATATCCCTCCCTGACACCCGCCTATTAAACCTACCGTGGTAGCACAATGTAGAACATGGTGTTTATTGCCTATTGCCTATTTTGCTTGTTGCCTATTTTGACTGCATGGCTCCACAGACCAAGGATTTTGCTCTTGAGCCTGACATAGCCAGCCTGCAAGGGAATTGTACGGCTGTAGAGGAGTGCTCTTATGCTCACTAGAAAAAGTATTTAGGTTCAGAATCTCCCCTTCTTCTTACAGCTTCCACAGGAGATAGTATTTCTCTAAGCTGATCCCCAGCTGCTTTATTGGCCTCTTGAGTCCATTGCCAGATAATACATAACCCCAAACAGCCTTAAGTTTGCTGGAAGTTCCTGCAAGAGTCTGGATGCAGGAACACTGCATCCCAGAAAAAGGCAGCTTTACACTTCCTCCCCTGGGTGTCCTTTTTGCTCCTTGGACATAGTAGAGCATCCGGACTTCACATTTCATTTCTTTCTCTCTGCTTCCCTTTCTGCAGTCCTGATGCACGTCAGGTCTCCTGCGTCTTTGCAAAATCCAGATGAATTTGCTACAAAGTTAGATGTTGGTCTAATTACTGCAGACTGGATGTTTAATCCTTCTGCTGCTTCTCTTTGAAGGATCACAATGCCTGAACTGTCAAGCGTTGGCAATGCTTCTCTTGGACCTTTTGTTCTTATATAATAATACCCATCTTAGTTGTGATGATTATGAAATGAAGGACCTTATCCCTTTTCCTAAGCTGGTTTTGCTTAGCTCCAACGTGCCTCCAAATTTTCTGAACTTCAGGGTAGTAATTGTCATCAGAATAGATAATTTTGTTCTTATACAGCTCTTCATTGTTCTTCCCATCCGCCTGTAAAAAATTATTGCCGAGTTCGATAATTCTGGAAACAGAAAACTACATATCTTAGCTGGATGTGGGGATTTTTGTGCTTCTGCCCTATAACGTCTTTATATAATACCATCAAAATGCAAGGACTGTGTAAGTGAAAGAGGCAACATTCCCACATTTTTGTTATTTTCTGCATTTTTAGGAATGCCATAAAACCTGTCATTGCTTCTCCTTTGAGTGTTTTCTAAATCACCACATTTTGCTCTTTGGAGCCTGTTCTGTTTTACCAGGAAAAATGAGATGTGTGTTCCCTGTAAAAGGTTAATCGATAAAATCTTTGCAATCTCTTCTCATCTGGCCAGCCTCACTTCAATTTCGGTAACAGTGCTAGTCAACTCACTCAGAGAGGCAGTTTAATCTTTCTGAAGCCTTTCTACTTCATTTCCCCATTCTTTTACTCTCTGTTGCTAACCCTTTTGACTGTATTATCAAAGTTTCTGATAGCCAGTGGTTTCCACAAAGCCCAAGCTCTTCAAATCATATCTGGTGAAAATCTCAGTTTTTAAGAGTATCTGTTATTCCTCAAGGATGTGGAAGAAAACTGAAAATATGTCGTAATGTACAGTAAAGATTGAAAAAACAGGATACAAATATCTCCAAATGTGTACTGTTTCTAAAAATTCTCCTTTTCTTCTTAATCTTGTGATTTCTGGGGCCTGATTCATGATTTTGGAATGCCTGAGACTGGCAGTACTATTTGTTACCAAAAGTACAACAAATTTTCTTTTTGGCCAGCTGAGTACCTCAGGAGAGTTCTGGACAAGGGTCATCCTGCATCTCAGTGCTCGAGCCAATCACTTTCCCCGGGTTGTTTCTGCCAACCTATTTGGCGCTTGTGTCAAATACCTCACCACAGCCTGAGATGTGATGAAGCTGAATGTTTTGGAGAACATTGAGGAAGGCTGCATTACCCTTAAAATTAAAACAGTGCATTAAATATTATTTTTAATTTTCTGAGAAAAGTAAGTCATTTCGGATAAACTTCATGACTGTAATAGATTTTTTTTTTTGTTGGCATTTTCACCATACTTTATTTTTTCAGACATATCTGCCACACTGTAGGGAACAGGAATTGATACGGTGCACAGAACTACAGCAACGTACCAGGGTTGTTTTCATTTGTAATATTAGTGTACTAAAAATATCTACACTTTATTCAGTCCTGTCACTGTAATATTTGAGAACCTGAGATTTTACAGTCATAGCATACTAGTTTTTAATTAAGGAGATTAAAAATAAGATTAAATTATGGACATTAAAAACAAGGAAACAAGAACAGTGGAAAACAGCTAATCAAACATAATTCAAAGTGAATCTTCTTTCTATCATAGCCTAAAGATTACTGCATAGGCAGCAAACTCAAGTGTGTTATAGGGTTTCTAAATAACAATTACTCTAGACAGACCTGAAGGGTAGAAAGCTGGGTTGTTAAACGCTGAAAACGGTGCAAACCAGAAAGCATGAAAAGGTCTCTTGGATAAGTCTGTAACTAATATTTTAAAATACATCCTGAGGAGAACTGGGAATCATTGCAGAGATTTGCAGGGTACTTTAGGCTGGTTTATCCTGAAAAATTTAGGTGAGTCTACAATTCTGGGTAACATGAAGAAAGGTTCAACTACGCATGGCATCTTCCACTACAAAGAGCTAGGAGCCATCAAACGGAGCTAGTAAGAGCCACATGTGAAACAAACAGAAGGAGGTGGCAGCAGCCTGTAAACTTGTGCAGCTCCTTGACAAGGGGTGTTGCAGATAAGGCACGTGTACATCATCACAAGGGAAGGTACGACACATACTTACTGGACAGATCCTCTGAAGATTACAGAATAGACAAACTACAACGGATCCAGGAAATCTCCTAGGCTGTCAGGATAGTTGGAACTGGGAAGAGTACAGAGGCTGTTGGGGCAGTACCAGCACGTGCTTGTCCTATTCCTGCTCATTCCCAGCATCTGCTTACAACCACTGTTGGAGCCAGGATAATGGTAAAAGGGGCCCTTGCTCCAAACTGCTAAGGCCAATCTAATGGTTTTATGACTTGAACACAGGTATTACGTATTCGTATCAACCTGCTGGACCCCTGAGCAATCCACCGCAGTGATCTTGCCAAATGACTTCTAATTGGAATGAATATCCAACAAATTTTAGATTCTGGAGCATCACATGCCTAAATTTTTATTTTTAAAAATTATTATTATTATTCCAATAGTCACAGATTCAATCTCTAAAAGAAATAATTTTTTATTCCCAAAATATTCCTTTTAGAGAACCTTTTTAATTAAAAAAAGACCTCAAAGTGAAGGTCCTTCTTCAAGTAAATAACAAATTTTAAAGAGATGAGAGTATCATGTGTTTTAAAAATTACCAGCTTGGTGTGTTAAATAACAAATACATAATACAAGAATAGATCTTTTTGTGTTCCCAGTTGTCCGAAAGTAATGTAAAAAATGTTTTTAAACAGCTGGATTAAAATACTGCACATTAGTTATTATGCTGTTAGCAGCTGCATATCCTCTGCAAGCTTAGCTTTTCCAAATGATTAGAGCTATAATATTACAAAATCATGCTTTGTTTACTTTTCTATCTAATATCTTTAATTGGCAGTCTGAATGGAAGTGCTTTAGGTTCCAATTCAAATAACAGTAGGTCTTGAAGCTGTAGCCGTAAGCACTTTAATCATGTGGAAAAAGTTCTAAAAAGCTATATGGAAAAACTTCTAAATATTAAGGACAATATGAGCTCTACTGGCTAAATAAAAGGCTGGGATCCAGGCAATACTTCTTTGCAAACACAAACTAAATCTCACTCTCTGTGTGACCTTCAGCAAGCTACTTGATCTTTTTGTGCCTTGTCAAGACAATTATTAAAAATTGGACTTCTCTGACTAACAGATGTTACTGTACATCAGCATAGAGAATACTAGAGTAAATGCATTACTGAAAACATTCAGGATAATAAAACGATGTGGAACCAAATTTCTTTCATTCCCTGTGATTTGCGTCTTCATAATTCTTACTGCACTCACTGACAAAGCCATTTAAACCATGAGATCACTTGTTTTCCAACAAATTAAGTCCCAATACTTGCCAATCATTCTGCTTCAGAGGTCAAGGAAGATAAAGTCCTTCTCTTCCTTGCATAGATCCTTAAGACCATTAGAATTACATCTATTTGCAAGAAGTGCTCACAAAGCTAACAAGTTCCAAATGTTTCCTTTTCTTAAATGCATGTTTGTTTCAAATCACATGTTTTTAATCTGTGTAAAGTGCCCACTTTTTATTTATCTCAAGTGTATGCCGTCCAAGAGATACCATAACTAATACACATTAAGCAAATACTTTTGAATGGCCTATCGACACAGACTGTCGAGCAAGAGGAAGAAACACTAACTTCTCATGAGCAGGTTATGAAACCTGTAGCACCAGTAAGTAAAATACTAATTATGGAGAGTATCATCATTAAAGCTTGTTACTTAAAATAGGCCTAGCCATAATTAAGACTAAATACACCATAGTAATAGGTTTGAATATCTTGGAGTTAAAATCGCATTTACCTAAAGAGTGTAGGCTCATTACATGCCATCTCAAGGTGATCATTCAAAGGTTAAATGCTTATTCAAAGCTCATCTTAAATTCTAGCTGCAGTGAAGGGAGGGAGGGAAATGCTTCTGGGGGTGGGACATCCCACCCTCGATCAGCTGTTTAAAATGAGCAAGATGAAACATGGCAGTGCCTGCCTCAGTGATAGAGGCAGTCTAGACTAAAGTCCTAGTTGAGTTTCCAGGTTGAACCCCTAAATTCAGGTGAGAGAAATCCCAGCCAAAAGTAGGACAGTCTTTTTAATGGTGCGAGGCAAAGAATGTAAAAATGAACTACAGCCAACAAGTCTATCTGATAGTGAAATACTTCCGGGTCTCTACTTCTTTTAGGTGCATTGCTTGGTCATTCTTGCTTGGAAGAAAGGGCAGCATTTTAAAACTATATGTTTTGTTTTAAATTGATATTAAAAAGAATATGCTGAATTGTGACATCGTAAAAGAATATGGAGAAAGAATATGCTTCAACATGTGTCCAACAGTTCTATTGTAAAAAGGACAGTGTTGAAAGAGACAAGGTGCAAAACAGGGCAGAGAAAACATTAAACTTCAAACTCAGGAGAAGCACTATTCACCAGCGTGACCTCTGGTAGATGCAGATTATTACTATTTAGGTTAATGTCAAAGAAACACCCATTAGAGGTTGCAAACTTAAGATGACCCCATGAAACTTGCTCTCCCAGTAGACATCATTATAGATTCTGGGCATTATTTTATTTTCATAGCATCGATAAGCTTTTTTTCCTAGGGCAGTTAAAATACAAGTGTTTAAACAGGGGTTGGGTTTGGAGAGTTTTGATGGGATTTTTTGGCTTTCCTCATGGAATGGTTAATAGCAAAATGTTCAATAAAAATTATCACTTTCACTTAGGGCTATTATATGTGAACCTGTGTCTTCCTAAGGATATACTACAGGTTGTTTAACAACTAGGGTTTGAAAAATGAGTCCAGGTAAAATAAGGATAAACTAGAGTCTCTCTGGTGTCTCAGACTGATTCCAGAAGGTCATCCAACAACAGCAATGATGTATTTATTTACATATTAAATATATGGCATCTTGTCATATCACAGTAATAACCTATTTCATATCAAAGGGAATCTGAAGAGATTTTGGCGAGGAAACAGGAAGAGATCCTCAGGACATGTAAGCTGGCGTGGCTCTAGTGGCATCCATTCTTCCAATGAATTCATGGGGACTGGAACCAACTGCAGAGCTGGGAAGGAAAGATAAAAGGGTAATTATAAAACATCTTTGAGCAACATTGTTGGAATTACGCTTCCAGTCTGAATCTGGTGTGAACTCTAATGAGGTTTCCCAAAGAAAGTGGGAAATCGTTTCTTTTCCACTCCTATTGAAATAGCTTCAGCAATTTTGCACTTGGCTCTTGCTGCAATGTCCCGAGTTTCTCTCTATTCTTATCTTATTCTTAGAGACACTAAAAACCTAACAATGCCAAGTGCTTGAAAGATGTCTTCACAAGACAGATTCTGGCACATAACATTGTCAAGGCTGTCTGGTCTCTCACCCATTTCTATGCAGCGAATGAAATACTGACATGTAAAGATATTAATCCAAGAAGCATTTTTCCACTTTTAGGTTAAAAGAACCTTACAGTCAAACTCTGCTGTATGTCAATATCGCACAGGCAGCTGTCATTACAACCAGCCCTGTCCAGCTTTATTACTGTGATCAGAGCTTGATATGAAACCTGAAGCCATACCTCTCAAGAAAAGGAAAGAAAAATAGAACAGCCAAAAAAAGACTTAGGTTTCCCAAAGATATAATTAAAGAGCAATGCTAGTCAGGAGGTTTCTAACGAACCTTATGTGTAATTAATCAGTTCTCTCTGAGGCAAAACAAGATTTCAGACTGTAGCAGTAACGTTGCTGACTGGAGGAAGAGTTGTTTTTCTTGGGGCTTTTTCTTGCGAGACTAGGAGTAGAAAACCATAGGGACCATCCCTATGGAGTGCTGTCACCTTGCTGCACACGGAACTACAACGTACAGTTCTTTCTTGTACAGCAAAGTCCCAACTTAAATGTAACATTTTATCCTCTAGGAGCCCTACTAGAAGGCAGCTTCCACCAAATTGTAGGACCTCTCCTCGACAATGTCCTCCCGACCCTGGCCAAACTGGTGACCCAGGTCTGCAGGAGGAGGATACGTGACAGCAAGGGTCCCAGCAACTTGGGCGGGGGCGACGTGCACTTCCTCCTCCACCCCTATTTCTGAGTAGAGCCCAGCACACCAGGCAGCTTCCGCCAGTTCCCCGAGCACTCAGTGCTCCTCACCCCATCCCTTAGCAATCTCCTTCTCAACCCTCACACCACGTCCTTTCATTTTTCATCAGTTCTCCTCCCGACTTAATTCTTCTTGTGTTTCCTGTTTCTTTGGCCCCTTCCCAGTTGGTGAAGACTTCACACTGGTTAGGGCTGGGCATTAGTCCTAAAAGGAGGACAAAATAACCACGATCTTGTTGCTCCAATAGTTACAGATGGTCTTCTAACTTTCAGCCTAAAAGTATCTGTACCAGTTTTCAGCCGTGTGTCTTCCTTTCAGAGTTAAAGACTGAGTAGTTCCCCATAGTGTTTATTCTCTATTCTCCTAATCCACAAAGTGTATTTATAAACTATTCAAACCTTCATCAGTCAGGCTAAATATCAAATTTTTTTTTGAGTCTGCGCTCCTAAAGCAGGCTTCCTCTTCCACTGTTCTCTGCACCTGTTCCAGTTTGAATCTTTTTTTTGTTTGTTTTTTAACACAGGCAGATAAAATTGTGTAAGAATTCAGCTAAGGTCATATTGGTACCACACAGAAAAATTCTTCTTTTCTTTAACGCCTCTGCTAGCAATACTTCGCCTGAGATTTATATTTACTTTTTTCCCAGCTGTGCCACATCCTTGGCTCAATCAGAAACCTTTGTCTTTTCCTGCTTTCAACTGCAGCTTCCTGCTTCACATAAAATTTAAGAGACGCTATGGAAATGGATTGAAATGTGTTTAATAACTTCTTGTTTCACTTAATTTAGTCACAATGAAGATTAAATGTTATTCATAGTGCTATTTTACTTGCTTAGATTAGAAGAATTTCTTATTCTTGAAATTCCAATAACTCAAAAATTATGCCAACAATTATAAACCAAATGCAGGGTGAAGAGCAGGCATCTGTGCCAGGGTCTGGGGCTGCAGTTCCAGAAGCTTCAGCTTTGCTACTGTCAGCTTCAAAGCTTGACTACAGTTTCAAAGATGTCATCATCTCACTGCAAAAATTAAGGCTATTTTAAGAGGTTCCCCAGCTGTTTATAGGGATTCAGATCTCAGCACAGTCAATTCAAGAGGTGGGAGCACATGTCTGAGGACATCTTTGGACTCCTCAGACATGGGCTGGACTATCCCTCAGTGCAAGTTCAGCATCCTGTAGAGCCTGAGTTATCATGGAAATTAGCAATGACTTGTGCACAGAAAGCCACAGTCACGCTAACCTAACTCTGCCATGATAGTTAAAACATGAAGTTCTTGTTTTTCCCTATTCCTTGAAAAGGTCATGGCAAAATGACTGATTTACAGATAGATAATCTTTCTCCAGCTGTTGCTGAAGCCCTCTCTCCTCCTATGCTTGATATGGCCAGTTAAGCCAGCATCGTGGCTGTGAAGCATCAGTAGAGCAGCAAAGCCAGAGGTCAAGGCCTTTCACAGATTATGAGGCCAGATAGATTATCTGATTTCCTTTATAATAGAGTCAATAAAAGTCCTTAAATCTATATATCTTGCAGCTGAAGTACCTTTACCAGTGTTATTTAACTCTTCCAGAAAATGCATTATTTCCTCTATTATTTTACTGGCTTGCTTTGCTGACCGCTGGAGTGTGTGCACATTACGAAGCTGGCCTTCCAGGCCATGCTCTCAATTCTGCTTTTTACTTTAATTCAATGAGTTGCCATTGGATAAAACAGCAGAGCCCTGGGAGCATGTTCTGGGATCCCAATTCTGCCCTTGTTCCAGTCACAGCCCGCAGTGCAGGACTAGAGTCAGGCTCCCTCCTGCCTCCTGCTCTCCACCTCCCACTTCCCGGGTGAGTGTTTTTACTGCTAGCCCATCATGCAAAAGGCAGATGACAGCACGTCAGATGATGACAGTTGCTTTCCTGGCCAGATCCAGTACCAGATTGCCTAGAATTTGAATTCTAGGACAGTGCTAAGAGGGAAATGAACTCCTCTTTCGAGTGAGTGAGAAATAGACTCAAGACTAGACGTAAGTGGCTAAATGTAAATGTTCAGGCTGTCTGGGTTGGTGTCTAACAAATCTACATGCCTACAGGGTTGGCAGGCAAAAAAGTAGGTAGGTTGGATCACTACTTGGCCTGTTCTAGAATATTTCTGCCTTTTATCACTCCACTGCAAGGGTTAATGTGATACGGGCAGTAACGAACTGGCCAGCTCCTGACATGAACAGAATCTGATTGATTATATGCATAGTACACTAACTCTCTGCAGATGATGATGGCCATCCATGTATCATGCATTCAGCAATCACCAACATCTTTAATACAGATGTAAACCTTTGTATTGATGCCAGTTAAGCTACAATGAAGAGAGAAAGAATGTCAGAGAACATTCATTTTATTTCAAAGGGTCACTCCCAGCAGTGCAGCATGCCATTTTGTGCTGCCGTTGTTTCTCAGAAACATAATTCCCAGGAATGTACTGTTCCCAGTTTCAGAAATAGGGACACAATTAAACTGAGAGTTACTGCACACAGATAAAATCCATTGCAGCACAGCTCTCATCCTTTATGCAATAGCCCTTTGAGTTTGTGACAGGACACCAAAGTGGAGATGGCGACCACCGTGCCCCACTGGACCAGCTGTGATGAGTTAGCCATAAAATGAGTTTCAGTAGGTTTTTCTCACCTTCATTTCACAAAATCCATTTTTAAGTATCTACTTAAGAACACCCCAGAGTTTTCAAAGGTTCTGAATAACCTCAGATGTTCTTTGAACCAATGGGAGACACAGACGGATATCACAAAAGGAATCTGCAGAAGAATAACTCAAGGAGAAATTTCTGCAGTGAATGAAAGAGAGTTTTAAGAGGTACGGGTGGAAAAGAGGATAATGTGCAAAGGCAACAAGAAATGTCCTACAGCAAGAGAAAGGAAAGAATGGCAAGATACCTGCATTTTCTAGTTGTCAGTATGGTGATATCACATAAAAACATGCACGACAGCCTGGAAAGGCAGGAGGAAGGACAGCAGGGATACATGGGATGGGTCATAACACAGACATCTGAAATTTCCAGGATAAGCAGGTTGAGCTGAAAAGAGAGAGGGGAGCCAGATAATAGATTCAAAGGATATGTTTCTTTGCAACATGAGCTGAGATCAATACTCCTAAGTGCAAGCCCTATATCATATTGATAAATCCTAACTTTGTGTTGAGCACAGCCTACTGCTAGAGATGGCCTGCCCAGACCCTGCCCTTGTTCGGTGTCAACCTATTTTGCTCTACGCTCAGTTCTTTTCTCCCTTGTGCCAACACAAGCATTCAGGCAATGCACCAAAGAGTTCACCTGGCTGGAAAGTAAGAAGCAAAACACAGCCATTCCCCACCTGCATCGGTTTCCTGATCTAATTCAGTAGGAGCCATTGCAAATGGTTCTGTCAGCATAACACAGGAGTCAGCAGACAGAGACTGGCACGAAGAACAAGCATTCATGGAACGGGGCATGGACACATGCAATGAATTATACCCTTAACTTGACATTTGCTGTTTCTGGTTCATATCTGAAAGAGGGCTTGTACGCCTGAAAGCTTGTCTGTGTTATTTTATCAGTAAGTCTAATAAAAAACAATAACAGAGAAAGCTCAGAATTAAGATTTGGAGCAAAATCAGCTCTATTTTGTAACTAAAATAGTTGCTTCCTTAAATAATTAGTTTCACAAAGTTACCTCTGCTTCGCCTGCGTGGTTCTGTAGACTATAAGCCAAGTTTTGCAGCAGTTAGAATTAAATCACAGAAATGGGATTGGTCAGAAAACAAATGGCAAAGTAGAGTAGCTTAAAGGTCAAAGCCCCGAAGAGCTAAGTATTCTTTGAGGAACATTTCCATCCCCTGATGTAGATGGGTGTAACTCTAAGACTTGAAGTCATTGGTAGGAGTGGCTGATTCCATCAGGTGCATGAATATGGTCCCCGAGAGGCCCAAGTATTCCATGACATCAAATTAAATAAATGGGAGGCCTGCTTTCTCTTTCATTCTCTGCCTGGTACTTCTTGCTTACTTCCTCTCCCTCTCTACCCTCCAGCAAATGTGCAAGTCACTTTTCATGTCAAAACATCCAACGGGGCTGCTTATCCTTCCAAGACAAGCTCACACCATTCGATGTGCCATCTCAAATAACATGAAAGATATTTAGCAGACTCGCATTTGCCTACACTGTATTTAGCCAACATCTTGGCAGGGGACATGTAACACTGGGACAAGTGAGATGTTCTTAGGTGTTTGTATTATATGAAGGAGGGGAAACATATTTGGCACCATTATTTTTATACACATGTCAATCTGACAGATCTATGTATTTTGATAATTAACAGTCATGTGTCCAGAACACAAAGCGGCTACCAATTCATTTTGTTCAGCAGTTCTTGCTGTATTAAGACACTAAGAAAAAAGAAAAGTGAAAAAAAACTTCCATGTGCTGGAAAAGAACAGCCCAGGACTCCAGAAAGACAACAAAATTCAAGTCCACTTAACGTATAAGCAATTCACCTCAGTTTATATTAAGAATTAATCTCACTTCTTCCCATAAAGTAAAAAGGATGCAAACACAAAAGTATAGCTGATGAATCTATCAAGAAATGTCAAACCTTCCCCAGGTGCAAGTCAGGAGCTCAATTTGATTGGCAAAACACAACTAAGAAAGAAAACACGATGTAAAGACTCACTGGACTTCTCTATTTGTATAGCTAATTCCTGTGTCTGTAAACACCTTGCAAAAACTATTTGGCCTCAAAACTTCATGTGTACAAATCGGTTAGAATTAAGTAGCCCTTCTGTCCTGAAGATGTTGTTTCAGGAGACTAAGCTTCAGCATTTCAACTGCTCAGCTAAAGCATTTAAAGTAAATTAATTTGTCTGACTTCTTCTAGAGCAGATTACTGAAAATAAGATCAGTTGCTCCTTTTTTTTAAAAAAATCTACTATGGGAATTTCAGACCTCTGTGTTTCCTCCCCAGGAAAGTGACCCATTCAAATCTGGAATTCTGGCATGGCTTCAGTTGCCTGTAGCTCTGTCCAGACTCTCATCCCTTCCACTCAAGTGAAGACAGATACAGCCTTCCTACAGCCACAAAGTTACCCAGAAATCAGCTGAACACAGTCATCAGGAACACACATAGCACTCCTATATATAAGAAAACAGTGTTGGTGAACTTCCCTTTTTCTCCTGCTCCAAAATTAATCACACAGAAACCGATGACAATGCTGCCCCTGATGATGGTGACGGTTCAGCGTGGTTATCCAAATCCAGACTCATCTGGTCAGATGCAGACATCTATATGGAAACTTGTTGTCCAAGGTAGGTTTTCTAGACAATGGAGAAAAATTAGTATTTCTTGGGCAAAATCTGTCTTGTAGGATAAACATCTAAAATATGGAATGATTTGTGTGACCTTAGATGTCTACTTCTCTTGACCTTGAGTGGCTAGTTGAGATGCAGAAAATTACAACAACCTAAAAATAAGATGTAGACACCTTCCGGGCTTGGGATCGCAGCCAGCGGCAGATTTCCTTGGAGGTCACACTGTTATTTTTCAGTGGCAATCCTGCCCTCCCCAAAACAGTGGGTAGCAGAACCCCCACTGAGGTCTCTTAACATTACAGTGAGGTGGAAGCTCGTTCCTCTGCTCTGCCATATCTCAGAGCATCAGTGGAGAGCTCCCTTGCCTACTGTAGAATTTGTTGAGCATCTCTTGTGGATCATTTTCAGCACTACATGCTAAAACTGCAAGCCCAAATACAGCCTCTGAGCACCAGTAGGATATCCTACTGTAACAGCTGTCCTCACCACCACAACTTTCTTGGCTAAACAGAAGGAAGAAATGCCCACAACCAAAAGAGACCTTAGGTAGAATTTAGACACTAACATCCAAAATTGCAGCAAGTAGTGCCTCTTGCCCACCCCAAATATGCCTGCTTCTCCCCTGAAGCCACATGTCTAAAATCCACAGTTCCCTCTGCCCTTCAAACTTCATTTCTGGAGAACCACTGGGAAACACCCCAGGATGAACTGCCTGAGCAGTTCAACACCTACCTGAGGCCTGAACCTTGTTCAGATCCACAAATCAAGCACTCTGTCAATCTCTCCTGAGACACTTAGTGCAGCAAGTGCTCTCAGAAACACTCAAAATGCAGCAGCAGCTGCCATCCTTTTTCAAAACAGCTCAGTTTAACCAACATCGTTTCCGCTCCCTCTCTTGCTGCCAGCTATGGAGACCTACCCTTCCCTTTCACCAGCTCTGGCATTCATTTGACCCCTTAGAAAGTGAATTTAGCTCACTAAACTGGCAGAAATCTAACCCAACAAAACAAAACAAATCAAGAAAAAGTGAATAGTTTTCACCACTTTAGTGAGCTAATGGATCAGACACATCCCAGAGATGACAGAAGGGAGAGAAATGGAGCATGTGCCCAGGAACGGGCCTGCCCCTTTCACCAGCAGCAAGTTCATGTGCTGACTCAGCTGCCTCGTGAAACTTCACCCGCAGGAGAGGAGAAAGCCTGTTGGAGAGGCTAGATACACTAAAGAGGACTAGGAGAGAGAGAGAGTGAGCTCTTTCCAGTCCAGCCGCAGTGCTGGAGGGCCCAAGCCGCTAGAAAAGCAGGGCTAGGTAAGACTAAGTCTTCTCAGAGGAGTGCTGTGACACCATCTGGCTTCAAGTTTGGTCACCCGTCAGCTCAGAAGTGGAAGGAAAGGCAGGAAAGGCAAGGGAGGTTGTCAAAACCTATCAGTTCCTGGAGAAGGGGTACTGCTGGACTAGTTGTGCCTTTGAAAGGATAATGCTACGGTTGGCTGTGAGCACAAAAAATGATGTGTCCTATAATAAGAAAATTAAGGACCAATCACATCAAAGCTTACCACAGCGACTGAGGACATTAAGGACTGAGCTGAAAGAAAAGCCAATCTAATACAGTAAAACTGGACGACTTGCAACATTTTCTGGTCAGTATATACAATTGAGAAACATCAGAGAGTGAGAAGTCTGGGTTGACAAAGCTAGTAAATAATTTGTCAAAGAGAAGAACCTGCCCTGTGTTAAATCTATGTATGGATATAATTGACCACATTTCGTCTTAGGAGAAAAGAAAAGTTGTGGCCAACTTCAAAGGAAACTGAACAAAAGTATCTCTAATGATTAATGAATTAGCATCGTTGAGTAAACGAGCTATTCTGAATGCTTGCCCAGAGGCAGTCATGGGAAAGTTTCCAGAACTATTGTCATTTTTCCTGGAACTCATTGACTTTAAGGACTCCACAGCTGCAAGAATTGTGTGAGCATTTCAAGACTGTCAATTTCACCACTGATTTTCTGAAAAATCCTTCCTGAACTGATTTTTATTGGTTTCAGCTGGGGAATCCATTGCACCCAGCCAGGAAATGCCACATGCCTCCTAAGCTACTGCTCTATTCTTCTTGCACTGATGCTATCAGAGACTCAAATTCACTCCAGGGAGAACACTGGGGGCCAAATTTGCCCTCTGATGTATGCACGCAGCTCCCATAGAGTTAGTGCAGAATTTTTTCGCCTTTGATGCCTCTTATAAAATGCAGTTTAAAGAAGCCTGGAAGTATTGCATTAGAACAGGGAGTTCACACTATTGGTGGTCCCCATTGTCATTAACACAGTTAGTGACATTCCAGTGAAAAACACAGAACAACTCTTTTGTTTGTTTGTTTTATAAGCAGATCTTTCAGGGTGGGATCCGGCTTGCTCAAATCCAGCCAAAGATGGAACTTCAGCATCTAAAACCCACGTACACCAACAGTGATCCACTCTGCCTGCCTTCCAGAACTGCCTAACCTTTTAGGCGCCTGAATTCATCAGGCACTTCCCTCCTCTGCCTGAAAACTCCCCAGGCAACTAATTTAGAGTTATGCGTTCAGCAGAGCCAACTGAACACACTCCCAAAAGGAGTTAGAGAGGGTGTCTCACTCCCCTTCCCTCCTCTCTTACTCCCAGCCATGCAATGCCATCCCTCCTCTTGTGCTAGCTGTGATGCTCACAGGACCCTTGCGGTGGCAATTTAAGTCACTACACAGCAGAAAATCATCCACTTCTTTGCTGGGCTTGTTTTCTGCCATGTCAATGAGTTGAATCAGCTCCTAGCAGGGTCTCAGTCCACAGCCAGCCCAAGGTAAGCGGCTGGAGCACGCAGGAGTGGGATTGGGGCCACTTTTCTGGTAGTGCTTTTGTCTCATGAAACCAGTTGCTCAATTGCCAGCCCGTGTTCAGAAGCTCCATTTCTGGGGAGAGAGGAGCTCACTCCAGCTGAGACATCTGCTGCAATCTGTAAGCAGGAAACTACCCAGGATCTTCCTCTAGCCCCAGAAAAATCTGAAAAATTAAATAAGGCCAAGGCTACAGCTAATGTCAGTCACTGACTCTTGGAAAACCTACATCAAGCAATTTAGTTCAGTCGGCTTGACTTTTTCTTTGATATACAGGTTAGATTTTTTCCTATGAAGTCTAATGAAGAACGACAAATTAGAGTAAATCATTAAAGTAAATTAAATACATATAAAAATAATTTCACATTGAAGGAAACATAAACAAAGACATGTAAGTTGGAGCAGAACTGAAATGCACGCCCACCCGCTGTACTCAGCTCACCTCTGCCTTCCCCCACGAGCACACACCATGGGTGTGGTGCTCTGCAGAAGTGCCTTGGTCCTGTGTCCAGACTCCCATTTTCAGTAGAGCCAGGAAGTTTTGATCACAGCTTCTTCCTGAATGCATTCTGGTGTGCTGGAGCAGCCATGTGAGGGCCCTTGGTGGGACCGAGTGCTGAGAGCAGCAACAGAAACTCATTTAGTTTGATGTGACAAAACTGCTCCTCAGACAAATGCTCCATGGTGGTCCCATGGTAGGAACATGTGCAGAAGGCCTTGCTGAAGTAATACTACTGAAGTAATTTCATGCCTCCACCCGCTTCCAGGCCTCTCATTAATACAGACCCTGGAAATTTGTCATCCTCAACTGGTATAAATGGATGCAGCTTCTCTGACTTCAGTGAAGCCATGTTAATTTACCTTTCAAATTTGCTGAGGATCTGGTCTTCATGGTCTTACAGTAAACTAGCTTAAGGATCTTAGTCTGAGTCCTATTTATAAATAAAGCTTGTTCTTCAGAAGTTCAACCTTCCTCAAGTGACAAAAATGCTCGCTTTTTTCCAGTCTGTGATTAGAGAACAGACCTACAGACTATCTGTATTTATAAATATCTAAATATTTAAACTTTCTTGTTTCCCAAGATTAAGGACCAAGTTCTGTAGGACACATACTATAAAAGTATTCTTTCCCAGATCTATAACTAGGCTTCAGGCTTGAATACCTACAAATCTGATATCCGTAAATTACAGAGAAGCAACATTAACACCTAAAGCAAGGAAATCAATGTGTGAACTTCTACATTACTTTCTGAAGTGCTATTACTTTGCACACATGAATTCAAATTTTTATGAGCTCATTTGTTAAACAAACAGCTCCATCACTCGCATAACTGCCATCAGTAACCTCTCCTTCATTGCCACATATATACACACCTCATTCTTGGCAGTCTGCTAAACCACTGGCAGCATTTCTCAGCAGGTCCAGCAATTTTTCAAGCACAGAGAGGGTCTAGATCCCCATGGCCACCACTGGTACAGAAGAAGAGAAGATATGGCAGACTCCTCTGCTGTCAAGAGACCAGCAGTGAATTTACCAGAAGTCTTGAGCAGAAAGACTCACAGATGAGCTTAGACCTGATTTGGGTGGTATGATGGATCATCTCTAAAAGCACGCAGAATGCAACAGAAAAAGTTACAAAGAGCTTGATGTGAAATGTAGGCTGAGATTGCAAAGAGCTTTGCCTCTTCGCAAGAAGGGGCCAATATAGTCCCATATCTTACTTGCAAATCCGGTATTTGAACAATCGCCTGAAATCCTGAAATTGGTGCAGAACGTTAAACCTCTTAAGCTGTTTAAGTCTGATGGGATGCATTAGGTGGGGCCAGTTCTCTAGTAACTGGATATTAACTGAAATATATTGAAACACTGTTTAACAGCTATTTTATTTAATGAAGTACAATCACAACCAGGTTTGCCATTTTTCTGACGCCAGTGGAAAAAATGAGAGCGTTAGGGAATTTCATTGCCTGCCTAGAACGCAACATTTCACACTGGAGCAGGATGGAAATCACGCAGATCACTGCCAAGCATGCAGGTTTGTTCTTATAAGATCTCTCAGACTCAAACTAATTTTAGAATAAAAAAAACCCCTGTTTCAAACTGCTCTGCAGTACAAAATTTCCAGTGAGAAACTTCTACCCTCTTCCTTTTTATTTCATATGCACTTTCAAGTTCCTCACTACTACACTGTCAAGTTCTCTAAGCATCAGCACACTGTGAAAGAGACTGGGAACAAACCACAAAAAACCCCAAACAAAACAAAACAAAACAAAACAAAACAAAACAAAACAAAACAAAACAAAACAAAACAAAACAAAACAAAACAAAACAAAACAAAACAAAACAAAACAAAACAAAACAAAACAAAACAAAACAAAACAAAACAAAACAAAACAAAACAAAACAAAACAAAACAAAACAAAACAAAACAAAACAAAACAAAACAAAACAAAACAAAACAAAACAAAACAAAACAAAACAAAACAAAACAAAACAAAACAAAACAAAACAAAACAAAACAAAACAAAACAGTTTACTAACATAAAGCTGATTTTTTTTTTCCTGTGAGATGACTAACATTTTTAAAAACTAGCATTTTATCTTACTTTAGTGAGGAAGTTTGCCAGAACTGCAAAAGTTTGGACAGAAACTTGATTTTTAATTTTGTCCTTCAAATTTCTGTTGAGAAATACTTCCAAAGTCAAACAGTTTTAGGCTTGTGTTTTGACCTCCTCTGCATGCTTTCTCCCCGGTGGCCTACCATCCCAATAACCCTCACATCCTAAGCTTCCTAGTAATAAAGAAGAATATCTTTGCACACTGGCTTGCTAACATAATGAGCAGAATTTTAAACCAGAACTGGTGGAGACTAGAATTTGAAATTCTCAAGGAAGGGTTAAATGAGGGCAGCCTGCATGAGGGGCTTAAAATCATAAAAGATAAAGTTACACTAAGGTTATAGAAGGCCATAGGAGGATGGTGGTCAATGAATCGTATCTTTTCCATGAAAAAAGTAAGGGGAAAAAAGAGCATTGAGCCCAAAGTCCTACCCTAAGATCAGAATTATTACTTCATCGACACGGCAGAATTAGTTGAACAATATATAGAATTGGCATATTTATAGGAGGTTACAGTTTATTCAAGCAGGAGGGACAGGAAAAGTCTTACATATTAAGCACATATACACTTTCTCTGAGGTCCAAACCTGCTGCTTTAAGGTCTTCAGACAATATTAGAAGGGGTAGAGGACTATTGGGGCTGTCTTGGATTAGAGCACAGCATAATATCACATTGGAAAATCCACATGGCAAAGCTTGTGATGATTGTAATCAAAATGACCTCAACTGTACAATTTGGTGTTTGGTAAAATCTGTTAAGATTTTAATTTCCCAAGCTTTAGTTGAAAAAGGAATATTGCAAGGCCTGTCTCATCCAACTTGGTCAAATACTCAAATACTTTTATAGTCAATGAAGAGAGATAAGTTCTTGACATGAGTTATTAAACCTAGGCTGGTATCATAGAATGGAGTCAATCACTCATGGATGTGCCCCTATGTATCCACTGACTGGAGAGACAGCCTGGACATCTGGCCTGGGTACTTAATGTCTAGATGTCTATGATATGTGAGCCAAGTCCTCCCCAGCAAGTTCTTGGAATGTGTCCATCCTGGGGCAAAAAGGAGAGGACTTGTCTGGACTCCATTCCAAGGAGCAGGGAGGGACAGGGTAAGGAAGGCAGGAGTGTAACTGTGACTGTGGATTATTTAGAAGAGAAAGAGGCAAAGAGCAAAAAGGATGACGGACTTCATGAAAACAGCCATCAAGAAATGTCATTTTAACAGGTTAGAAGGAAAAAAAGAGTCCAGGAGAAATAGCAGTACTTTAAAGAAGCAACGATGAGGGCACTGTCAAAAAGCAGTAATTCTTCCAGTCCGTCTCTCATTGTCAGATGGTGGCACAGCACTTCACGAAAGATGTGAGCCTCCTGTGGGGAGTCTAGAGAAGATGTCTGGAGAAATATGAGGAAAATTAGGAATCACTGAAGGACTTCAAGCTATTTAAGTCTAGAAAAAAACCAGACTGATTTGCAAAATGATGATAGTACTTTAAAGATAAGGTAGTGTAAAGTGAATCCACCAGTTAGCATGAACATGGCTCATTTCGAATTGGCCATGAATGCTCTGAACTTACAGTAAAAGAGGTTTAGTTTAGACGTTAGAGACTTCTTTCTCTGGCAAGACTAGTGAGGTGGTGTAGTGGAAATTCAACAGTCCCAACCTATTAACAAAGAGTTTTAAGAACAGCTTTCATCAATGCCTGCAATAAATGTTACAGATAATTGCCTTGGAGTAAGTGGTGGAGTAGATGAGCTCTCACAGTCATTTCCTATAGCAGATTATTACTCCAGGACTCAGGAAGGCTAATTTTAGCCTAGAAATGCTAATTCCTCTTGGCTCTCTCCATAGTCAGTAGAGAACAGCTCCTTTACATGCAGATTCAGAACAGGACTATACTCACTGGTCTAACTAACACAAATAGCCCCAATAGTTCCCCAAAGCAGAGTACACCCATCCTGGTCCCCTCCCTCCACTACTGCCACAAATAGCTTTGTGCTCCTTCCAATCCATTTATGATCTCCCCTTCCTGATCTCTTCAAATGCCAGACCTCAGCCTGTGAATCCCATACAGATTCACATTCCTTCTCACTGTTATCCCTGCCCCTTATTTCTTACTTTTGAACCAGCACAACTTATCAAGAATTTTTACAAAACATCTCAGACTGCCAGGGGTGTGTATGAGGAATGCCATGGTCTTAATTACAGCCAGGTCCATTATTCAGGAAGTGCAATTACAGTATCACAAGTGTCCTTCATCTCCAGTCTTTTTAATCAGCGCTAACTGATTGGCAGATACTGGTGCTCTCCATAATATTCCTTCAGGTTTGAAAAGTTGCCACAAGTCAGCAGTCATTCTTAAATACTTGCACAAGAAAACATGTGGTCTCTTTGCCTTCCAAAAAAACCTCAGAGCCTCTTCTAAATTAACTATAGATTAGTAGGGCACATTGCCCAATAGTAAAACCAAAACAAAAACATAATCCCTGACAGACAGAGGTCAACAATAACAACACGCCCACAGCCACTCTCAGGTTTCTGCCAGTGATAGGGTTCAGCTTTCCCCGTATGGGTTTCTTGCAGGTTCAGTGACCACAGAACATGCCCTTGAGCCACCCACTTTCCTAACAGTAGGCTGGCTGCAAAGTGTTTTGCCTAGTCCTATCGTGTGCAGATGCTTCAGTCTCCATTGCATGTGCAGGACTAACTGACAAGTGACAGGGATCATTCAGGGTGAGACCACAGGCACCACATGAATCTCAGATGCATGCATGCAACCCCCATCACTTCTCCTAGAAACAAGGAAAAAACCCACTGTGGCCACCTGGTCATTTCATAAATTGCTTTTACTTGTTAAGAAGCTCTTGGGAACCCCTTGCTCAAACAACCCTCAGTTTAGAAATCAAGGTTATACCTAAAGCCTCATGAGATAAAGCATAGTACAAGGTGATCCAAAGAAACATGCAGGTTTCAAAATTATTAGAAGAGTTAACATTTAAATCAAAAGTACTGCTCAGCCTTTCATATCATAGTCTGCTAACTCCAGTGTTATTCAGCTTAAGGTCCTCTCTATCATTTGCTTCTGTCTTACAAACTACCATGCTGGGAGTCCCTGGGGGAGTGGCAGCAGATGAAGTGGTAAAACAAGGCCACAGACTCCTATCGACACAGACAGAATAGTCCCAGTACTGAATCCAGCTAATTTGCCATTACATCCCCACTAGTCTGCTGGAGGAGAAGGACTCTGAATATACTAGTGGGGCTGTAATGATTTGGAAGGAAGCAAAAAAGATGTTTGAATGATCAAAGAGGTCCATGGGTCACGAGTGCTTCCTTGGGAGATACTAAGCAGTATCAAGCCAAGGCAGACCACTGGATTGAAGTGATGTTGGCAGGAGAGACTTGAGGCTTGGCAGAGGGACTCAGCTGTTCAAGAACTGTGAAGGAAGCAGAGTGAACAAGCAGCTACAAACTCACCCACATAAGAACATTATTTCTGAGTAAGATACCATGCAAAGTTAAAACAGCATACCTGCTCACAATCAGACAACCCTACAATGCCATAATGAAAGGAAAAAAGAGCCTGAAAATGGCAGAGAGAACACATGCATTGCTCTGTGTAAAGAGCAGGAGTGATGGTTTGCTGAAAGTAATGACACAGTGGCCAGAGAGAAGGAACTTGCTAAGAGAGAAAAGTGGAGCAGCACTTGGTGAGGAGAAGGTACAGGCAATGGCCATTTTTATAAGTGCCAGAACTAAGGGTCAAATAAGGAAGAGAGGTCAAGACGCAAGTGATTAATGACATGGTCATTTTAACCCCCTAGCTGGAAATGGGAGACTGTTCAGGAAAAAAATAAGAGCAGCAAATAGGTACAAAACATACTAAGAAAAGTAAACAGACCAGCATATGTCATTCAACAGACACACCTAGTTTATTTTTCTGCTCATTGAACTGAACTCATTTAAACAAGTTAAAATTATGATAAATACTAGGACCCATTCTGCCTGAGAAAACCAACAATGTATTAACATAAGCCATGCCAAAAGAATACTGAATGCTCCATAGGAATGCTATTGCATAAGAATGAATAAGAAATATTGAATGCTCAGAGATTATTATCTTGATGATGCCTCTATTATTCATGTCATGACCAGAGCTGAACATTCCTGTAGAGTAGCCCTGTGTACCTCCCAGCAAACTTCTGTTTCTTTCCTATTCCAAATTGTGAAGCTTTGTCTCGGTGTTTTAAAAATGTTTATCTGTGAAGGACAGATGATACGTCTTGCTGAGGTATATGATCAGTTATTCACTCTTCTGTAAAATATTCATAATATTTATGTTTTTATAACAAAATTGTTCTGGAGCATTTTCAGGTGCTGGTCTACAGTTTTCCACACATAAATTTTGGATACAAATAGCAGGATCAAACACTGTACTGGCATTTCCAGTAGTCCATAGTCATCAGACTGCCAACTCTACTGCACCAGCCATGCCACCTGTAATTTAAGATGTGGACGTAAATAATCAAGGGTGTAAAAGTAGTCTGTCAGTTTGTTTCTGAATGTGAATGCTACAGAGCAAACCACTGCAGTCCCTTTTCTGAGGTGATTTGGACTTGTAATGAACAAACTTCTCATGAGTTCTCAGAAAGTATGCAGACAATTGAACGTTAGCCAAAGCTCCAGCACAAAGGTAGGCTGAAGCACAGGAAGGGAAGTGTAATAGTAGCAATATATAATTTATTCCAATATCCCAGTTACACTTGTATCTGCTTTCATCTCTACCCAGATATTTTCCTGCACCTTATAAAGAAATGTCAAGCACATTCCTAATCTGGTGTTGAGTGTAATCCGACATTTGGAAAAGTTTGGTAACTAGGAGGTGAGGTCACATACACCCCTGAGAGAATCTGGATACTTCAAAGGATGGAGTTACCAAGCAAGCAGAAATTATTTTTGCAACTTGCACCACAATACCAAGATCACATCTTTCTCTGTTATTACTGCATGGAAAATAATCCTTAGTCAAATACCGATCTTCAAAGACAGGCAGCCAGAGGTCCACAGCAGATAGCAGAGCTTTTTCACTTAGCGCCCAAAAACATGAAAAAAAAATTTTAAAATACTACGTACATTTCTAAAAGAGGAGGAAGAGAGGTTCTCCATACAATGCCCCAAATAATGAGTGACATAGGAGGGGGAGAATGGCTGTTTACAATGGCAGAATAGCCTAGCTCCTTCCAGAGAGACCACAAAAATTCCAGTAGATCCAAAGTCTTCCCCTGGTTCCCCCTCCCCACAGCCGTGCCTGACCAGCAATAGTGCCTTTAACCCATCACCAGGTTCCTGCTCTCCTTTCCCTGAATGCAGGCTCCTGCCTCCCTCCCTCAGCCCCCTGGCATGGGCACTTCTCATATCTTAGTTTTCAGTCTGGCCAGCACCTTTCGCATGCACCCTGTGCTCTTCCCTGCTAGCACCTCACAGCACCATGGGCCTTCCTTAGCCCCTTCCCCACCGGAGGCCAGCTCTACATGGACTCCCTCAGCCTTTCTTACCCTTCTCTGTCTTCTGGCCCTTTGTGAAAGATCCCTATCCCACTGGATGAGAGTAAATCATTCAGTCATTGCCATTTGTAGCCTGTCCTTCAGTAGAGATCAGATCACCTCCCCCTGCTCTTCCACAGCTTCATTTCCATTCCCGTCTCCCCTGCTCACAAGTTCTTTTGTACAGCAGGCAGCTTGAAACCTCATTTTTATCCCCGGCAGACAAGACAGCATGCTTTGAAGAGTTTCCCTCCACCATATTTAATCCAAATCCTTTAGCCTGCTGGGGATGAGTTGGTTTTGTGGGTAATTTGAGTAATAAAAGCACAGACATAATTGTCAACTGAGCCAAGCTGTTCCTGATCTTTCCTCAGTAAAATTCCTGTCCTAAATCACAGCTCCCTGTGTTTTAGGAGGTAATTGCCCTCCCAACTCCCCCCACCTTACAACCAGGATGGAGTCAGTGTCTTACACCTGCCAAATAGACAAGAGATCGCAAGAACCAGAAGGCTCAAAATTTGGTAACAAGAGGGGTTGCGAAGATGAGCAGTGTCAGCCTGCTATAGGAATTTTAATAAATGAGATCAGTCCAATTAATAATAGCCCTTATAATTTTTCTTTCAGATCTATCCCTTTAGTAGATGAAAAATTCTTTTCAGGAAAGATATTCCCAGCTTCTGGTTTGGAGTTGGACCCTTTAGTTAATATTTTTCTTTAAATTCCATGGCCTGTTTGCCTTCATTCCTGAAGACTATTTTTTTCCAAAGCCCACGAAAGCTATTATTAAGCATTCATCTGAACACACACATTAGATCTTGTGTGCTGCCTTCTAGCAGAATGCTTTTAATTGAAAGGAAAACCCTGCCTTCTGCTAGGTTTGGGTGGGCTGCAATTAGTTCCATACTAGTTAGTTTTGCCAGAAAGTCATATAACTCTTCTACGCAGGCATTCCCACTCTGGTCCAGCTGCAAACAATACGCTGAGTCAGCAAAAAAAGGAGGCAAAGGGAATTTTTCATTGAATTAAGACTCTGGTCTGTCCTCAAATCTTGTAAAATATGTGTTAGATTCCATCTGTCCTGGAGGATCCCCACTCTGATCATGCCAGGCACTCGCACGGGACCCGTGTGCCTGCGGCGACACTGCAAACTGCCCTACTGCGAGGAGGCTTTGGACTCCATCGACCAGGGGCGACATCTTGCAAGCTAACGAGGTGGGCCTGTGTGGGCAGTAAAATACAAACGCCCCCTTATGCCTGAACCGCAATGCTTCTGTGAAAAAAATGCTTCTTCTGTTCCTTACCTGCAAGGAAAACAAAATCCACTGCCCTACTAGTAAGACGCAGTGACTGAAGCCAAAAGCAAAGCGTGCAGAACATCTGAATTTTGGCAAATTCAGATGCAGACAAATGGAAGTTGGAGGAAACCTTTTTCTGGGTACTTCTGGTTTATTTGAAGCCAATGAAGCATGAAATGGTCTTAACAGTTTGTTATGTTTTGGTGTAACACGAGGATCTAGAATCTCTCGACAAGTAGAGTATGAGCTTGAGTTTCAGTTCACTGATTGGTGGTTTTCTGGATTCGTCCAAGAAATGTATTTAAACAGTATGTGCAGCAGAAACCATTTTTAGCCATGAATGTTCAATGGTAAACATCTGAGAGTGGACATCAGATAATAAAAACATCAGTTAAGTAATTCTTTACAATTTCCAAAGACAATTGTTGGAATTGGGAGATGTTTATCCTTTACATGTGCCTAGGTATCTGCCAAGATTATCCTATGTTCTACCAGAAATCCATGAGCTGCAGGCACATTCAGGAGCTCTCATTTGCCTTTACGAAACCTAAGAAACACTTATCGTGAGACCCATGAATTTTGGGGGGTTTCACATCCACGACTTGGATCAGCGCAGTCAGTCTTCTAACATGATGACTACTGCATAAAAATTCAAAATAGTGAGCCCATACTGAGGGCATTCTTTCACAGGCTTTTCTTGGTAGTAATAAAAGACACCAGGTAAATTCTACATTGTTAACTAGGAGTAAACAGAAAACCTCTTTTTCATGTGGGAAATGTTTTATGGAAAAAAATCTTTCTTTGGACTTTTTCCTTTGAAAAAGGAAAGGTTTCCAGCAGGGGAATTTTTTTACAATTTTAAAGGAGTGTTTTAGTTTGACTTAAAATATCAGGGTTTTTTCACCAAAAATGCCAACATGCTAAATTAAAATAATTTTAAAATATTTCATTCTGAAACATTGATTCACTATGAAAAACCTTTTGGATGTATTTGCTGCAGGGAAATTGAAAATTTCCAGTGGAAATAAAGTAACACTATAAAAATTCAGCTTAAACAAAATAGTATTTTTGGTAAGAAAATTTCCTGCACTAAATACTGTGGCCAACAGTAATTACAACTTGTCCAAAAGTCTGGGAAAGCTACAATGGATTTTTGGAACCTTTTAAATATCCCACCTAATACAGTAATAATGCCGCAAAGTGGAAGAGAGTGAAAGGATTATAGTGAAAGGTTTGTATCCCAACAGCACCTGAATATAAACAATATGTTTGTTTAACTGACAACAGCTTCTTCCATACACGACTTTAAATTTGCAGAAAACTATATATAGATAGCACTTTCACTGAAAGCATTGAATTAGCCAACTGGGTACTCGACTTTGCAATGTGGAGCAATGTGGAGTGATAATGAACACCATGTGTGTGTGATAATGGGGGTTGTAGAAAACAGAACTGGCCAGCTGAGTGAAAAGGAAATGCTAAAGAAGAAAAAATCTGAAGCCCAAGCCAAAACAAGTGACCTAGAGAAGCAAGTAAAGGTTTGTATTTGGGGCAGGCTAGAGGCCTGAGAGAGATCAGCAATTCAGGAGGGTATTTTTAAGCATATGCTCAAGGCCCTCCTTATTCGGCAGGAAACTTAAGCATATGCTCAGAGGTTAAGCATCAGCTAAAGTCTCATTGATGTCAATGGGTCTTAAACACATGCCTAGAGATACATATGTGCTGAAGTGCTTTTACAAATAAGAATGGACTGGGGATCAGGGCCTCAGTCCCCTGGTATTTCATAGCAGGCTAACCCTGCAACCTCCTGGCTTTCCAAATTCTTCGGAGTAGATCTCATTTATTATACACACAGGCCCAGACTTAAGCGTGTAAGAACTTGCATTACTGTACATAACTGCCATTGGCCCTTTGGCACTGAAATAAATAGGAAAGTACAGACACATTTATAAAACACCAGTAACTTCTACTGTAATTTGCCCAAAGAATTCTCTTAATGATAACAATGAAAGCATAAAATAAGCAGAAATGCAACTTTTGAGCAGGTCATTTAGCATTTCCATTACTGATGTAAGAAAACTTCCACAAGAATGAATTTAAAGATAAAACTGAATCTTAACTGGAACCTGACTTAAAGTAACTTATTTTGAAGGAGCGCACGGTGCTCTTAATTTTTGTGCAACCAATGGATCTGTATTTCCTCGTGACCTTCTGTGCCTGAGTAGTCCACTTATCAACTGCATAGCTGACCGGGCATCACTGTAACAACAGAAGAGCCACTTTCTTTGCCAGTCCAACTTCATGTAGGCAAACTGCAAAGCATTGATATACATTGATATAAATTTAGAAATCCACAACTATTCTCTGAATCTGAGATGGCAGGTTAACATTATGAAAAAATCTTCCAAATTTTTAGATAAGATATGTCAGATTCAAGTATGGCTTCTCCTTCTTTCTCCTTCTTTAAAACTGCATGAAAATATACCATAAAGTGGCAAGGGGAATTATATGGTCAGATTACTAATGATATTAAGTATTTTTTCCATGCAGTTAATACAGGATTTGAAATTATCAGTAAAAATCCTTCCTGTGCATTTCAGTGAACCTGAACAACCACTTGGTCTCTGCATTTCGTAATTCTCCAAGGATAATTATGCGGCGGAGGAAATGGTCATAAAGACACGCTGCAGGGCCAGCTGAAAACTCCTTTAGGTGGAATCCGTAAATGATGGCTCATTTTAAAACACCCTTAATGTGACAGGAGCAAACTGGGGTGCATCTGAGCAGCAGGACATTGCCAGAGTACTGCCGTGTGCAATCACTGTGCCGCTCTTCTCCAGTAATGCCACAGTAGCAGTTACCACCCCACATAAATTATAGCAAAAAGCTGACTTCAACAAACCAAAAAAAGCTAACTTCTTCATTAAAATTTATTAAAGCAGGCAGAAAATAGACTGTAAAAGCCCAGTAATCAGCTTTACACGTGCGTTTTCCTTTTGTCGCATGACTCTCATGTTTTAAACTGGAGAGCATTACTGTTTGGCATTTCCTGCAAATGCACTGAGGAAAAGCCACAGCAATATAGTATTTCTTCCATAGATGTTAACATTTAAAGACTCACAGAAGTGGCTAATGTTCAATTTCTGGTTAAAATTTGCTCACTTTCTTGCTTTGTTTTTTCAGATGAAGACAACCTGGTGAAAGCGTTCCCACTTTCCTCTTTGCACTTTTGCCATGACAAAACTTAGCTGACGTAGGCAAATTCAAGTTCTAAAAACATATATCTTACTCTGATTTTGTTTCAAGTTTCTGCCTCTTTATTAACTATGGAAGAGCACCTCTTCCTTCTTGCCCAAGCAAGCTGCTGGTTATCATTCCCATCCCTCCAGTCGGTCGAGTAACACATGATGCTGGCCTAGCATAAATACAAAACAGGTTCCTATGGAATCTGAAATACTGTTTGTACATCCTACCACTGACCACAGCGGAACAATGGTGTGCCAATGATACGGAAAAAAATAACTCTATTTGCTCGCTCCTTCTGTGCCTCTGTCTAAAATATACCTAGCTCCAAAGCTATTATTTATAGTTATGAGGTGACAACTGAGAGCTAGCAGTCTGCTGAGTGAAAAAATGTTTGCGTTTATCCTTTTTAGATATATCCTATATATATACACACATACATGTGCAGCAGCTATTCATACTGGATAAGGAGATGTACCTAATCAACTACAGTGCTTACTCAGTGGTAAGAAAAGAAAGAGAGTTCTTTATTTTGTGCAAATTAAGTGACAAAACTTCATTTTTAAAGATTGTTTGAAAAGAAAATAATTTTTAAGCAAAGCTTACAGTGGCACTAGCATTGTTTAAAACACTGAGAAGCAGTGTTGCAAGTTTCCTGTGAACACTTTTGCCTATCGTTTTTAATAAAGAAATCACCTCTTCTAAGTTGCTTGTAAACAGTATGTTATTTTAAAGTCAAACTTGAGCAAAATCTTTACATTTTTCACAGAATCACAGAAATGTGGACGTTGAGGGGTCTTCTGCAGGTCTAGTCCAACTGCCTGCCTGCAGGACTATCACCAGCACCAGACCAAGTCAGCCATGGTTTTGTTTAGTCAAGTCCTGAAAACTTTCAGGGATAGATATTCCACCTCCTCTCTGGGTACCCTGCTCCAATCCTGCACTACCCTCCAAAAAGAAAAGATTATTCCTAACATCCATTCTAACTTCCAAAGCCACAATTTGATGCTGTGGCCCCTTTTTTGCCACTTGAAACTATCAAGGAGGGTTTGGCTTCATCATCTCCATAGCTTGCCTTCAAGCAGTTGCAGGCTATTAGACTACCCCATAGCTGCCTCCTCACCAGGCTCTCCAAGTACAGCTCCCTCCACCTTTCCCTAAAAGGCATACCCTCCAGGCCTCTGACCACCTTGGTAGCCCTCGACTAGGCCCTCTCCAGCATCTCTACAGTCCCAACGTTTCAACCAACCTCAGGCACCACTTCTGTAGTACTGATGAACAGGATGCTCTCAGCTTTATCAGGGTTGCTCGAAAGATTGTCACTGAACAATCCCTTTACTCTCCTTGGGCTCTACGGATCAGCTCTGCCAGGCCCAGCTGAGGCAGTTGAAGACACCAGCGCCCCACCGTGTGCCTTTCCCCAATCCCAGAGGTGACCACCCCTAGCACTGAGATGGCAGAAACCGGTGTGCCCCAACACCTCTCTTCAGCTATCTCTGCTCTGGGGGCAGCAGAGGGTAGCAGACCGCGGGGGCTATAATGGCTGCCATCACCACGCCTAAATCCCTTGAAGTCCATTTTCAGATAGACTTTATCTCTGAATTTCAAAGAAACTCATTATTCCTGGATCATTTTTCCCCATGAATGGACCATTTCAAGGAAATACAAAAAAAACCCCAGTCCTACGATCAGATGCAGTGTAAGTCCTAAGGCTGCTGCCCTTGATTTAAGAGGAGCAAAAATCCCTGCAGAACTCTTTCCAGCAGGCGGGCATTTAATAAATCTTGTGAAAGTGTGAGGAAAATATGAAAAAAAAAGGAGACACTGATAAGAGAAATGCTTTCCAAATGGACAGTCAACACCAGACAGTTTAAAGTCATTTTCTAGCCAAGTAATCACAATTGCTCTCTGTCATAATTTCCCATGGGTGAAAAAAAAGTCAAAAACAAATACATAGTAATCTGCAAGTCTGAACCACAGAAAACCTGTTGTACTGTCCTTCTAAGGGAAGGTTAGAAGTGATGTCAAAACAGGAGGGCTGCGCTTTTCTAATCACACAAAGCTTAATGGTCTACATCAGTTCTTGGCCCCTGACTGCATGGATCTTGAGACATGTTGGGTATTAACCCTCTCATGAGTAGCATGACTGGGTTTGGCCTCTTCATCAACAGTTCAGCTGTGTACTTCCCTCCTTAAGGTGGGAGAGACAACTACCGAACAGAAGAACCATATTATTCTAATAGCCTCAATTCCACTCAAATCTCAGTTCTCCACACGTAGGGACATTCAGTCCACATTTCCTATGGACCAAAACCAACTCCTCTTCCCTATTGCCTTATTCCCATGGCACTGGTGAGGCCACACCTCAAATACTGTGTTCAGTTTTGGGCCCCTCACTACAAGAAGGACATTGAGGTGCTAGAGTGTGTCCAGAGAAGGGCAACGAAGCTGGTGAAGGGTCTGGAGAACAAGTCTTATGAGGAGCGGCTGAGGGAACTGGGACTGTTTAGCCTGGAGAAAAGGAGGCTGAGGGGAGACCTCATTGCTCTCTACAACTCCCTGAAAGGAGGTTGTAGCGAGGTGGGTGTCGGTCTCTTCTCCCAAGTAACAAGTGATAGGATGAGAGGAAATGGCCTCAAGTTGCGCCAGGGGAGGTTTAGATTGGACATGAGGAAAAATTTCTTTACTGAAAGAGTGGTTAAACATTGGAACAGGCTGCCAAGGGAAGCGGTAGAGTCACCATGCCTGGAGGTATTTAAAAGACGAGTAGATGAGGCACTTAGGGACATGGTTTAGTGGGCATGGTGGGGTTGGGTTGACGGTTGGACTCGATGATTTTAGAGGTCTTTTCCAACCTTTATGATTCTATGATTCCTTTAGGTATCTCCCTGTTCAGTGTCTTGTTTAGACTTTCTGGGTTGCTTTCCAGAAGCTGTCAGGGCTGCCCAGCTCTTCATAGGATAGGCAGAGGGGCTGAGACAGGATTTAGGTATCTGACTGTGGCCTGAAGCAAAGAGTCCAAGCATCCTGCCAACAGGTGACAATTGCTCGGCTCTGCTCACCTTAGCCATCATGCATCCTTGATCCAGCCATCTGTGCCTACAAGCTTCCAGTAAACCTTTGGAAGTGCAGTGTATACACACACACACTCCTCAGGCAGCTCCCTGTGAGTGTGCCAGGCCATTAAAAATGTTTCTTGTTCCCAGCTTGGAAACATTTGACCTGCTGAAGAGAAATCAACGTTCAGCGTGTCCTCCCTTCAGTCCTCCCAACCCACACTTTGTTTTCATATTCTTTGCTATCAGTGAAGACATTTTAACAAGCCACGGAAAAGTTCTGGATTAATTTGCTTAGTTAAAAGCATTTCTGAATCTACATTGTAAACAGCTGACTCAACAGCAGTACTTCCTAAAACCCCAAGTACTCAACAGTAAGTTACATCCAGGAAACAAGATGGTTTTAGACATAAAAAAATAACTCTACTCACATATTGGGTATTTCTGTCATCTCTATGAGACACAGTAGTGAGTAATCAGACCTCTTTTGTGTTATTTGCCCATTGCCTTAGCATGCAGATGAATTCTAGAAAAGTAAAATCTCATTTAATAAGTCTATTATGACAATATGAAGGAGACAACTTTCCCTCTTGCACTCCAGGCAACTTAATAAATATCTCTGAAACTGCCTACCTATGCTAGCTTTCCAGCCATCAGCCAACACAGGATGGCAGTGGCAAAAGACAGCAAATTCTCTCCAGAACTCTTCTGGAGACCCATTGATTTGGGCTGGGATTTAGGATTTTGGGTCAAGCTAGATGTCAACCCAGTTTGTACCGTCACGGCAGCATGGAGCAATTTCAACATTGTTGAAACCACATGGACATTGAAGCTCAAACAGCAGAATACTGGAGCTAAACTGAATGGCACAACAGATCTCTGAACACACAGTACAAACCTGCCTCCCCCAAAGAAGATGCAACAGGATCTACCCATTAAAATGGAAATCTTTTGCTGGCTTCAAGCACCAGCATCAGTGTCAGATAAAGCTCAGATGGGAACACTGGGACGAATACAGAGCCCAGACCAGAGACCAAATGAGAACTCTACTCCTGAGGTCTTGGATCATACATGTAAGCAGTGCCTGCTGTTCCCTCCACTGGGTACGTTCCAATTTCCTGCGTGTCCCTCTATGCAGTCTTGACACTGTTACAAGGAGAGTGTGTATAACCAATTGCATGAAGTTGCCTATTCTCAAGGAATAAACATGCTAATACGCTGTAGGGCTGAGGCTGGGGAAAAAAAGAAGGTATGACAGGTTCCCCCCCACTTTCCATGCCTGTCTTAGAGTCAGGGGTTGCCATCAGGGCTTGTAAAACATTAGTAAACAACATGCAAAGCTTCTTAAGGGAAAAAAAGAAAAGAAAAACGTTTTGGTAGTTGATTTGTTGGTTTTGTAAGCTTTCTGTTATAAACTCAGAAATTGAGCTGTTTTCAAGTTTTTGCTTTTGCAAGGAGAAAAAAGTGCTCCCTTTCAAACAGACAATAGAAGTGCACTGAAAAAAAAAGAAATGCATACTTTACGAATGTTTCTCACAGGAAAAAAAATAAAAGACACTCCTACAAAAGGACATATAAGGCAAAATTTGCAGGGGTTTAAGACCATATGAAAGGAAATATTAAAGCTTACCACACTTCTCTGTTAAGCACACACCTAACCTCTCCAACTGCCTCCCCTCTCACAGCCAAATTAAGTTGCTCCTAGGTGAATGTTAGAAGAACATACTATACAATACCAGACACAGCATCTTGACCCGGACTAACACTCTTATATGGACGCGGACGCTAAGGACATTGCTAAAGAAACACAGACCCCATTGTTAATCATTTCTTTTAGCAAACTTCCTTCACAGCCTGAGCTAAGCACTATATTAAATTGTGAAGAAATCACTAGAACTACTATGCTGCAAGTGACTTTTAAATCAAGTGCATCAGTTATACGGTATTTAGCACTGTGCTGTAAAGGGTGGTAAATGGAGGTGTCATAAATATCTGACTTTATCATCTGTTGACTCATAATCCAGATGCCAATGGGATATAAATCATGTAAAGCATGTTTCCAGATTAGGAAAGTCTGACTGTTCACCATTGTTCTAGCAAACCGCATTATTTCTTTGCAGGATCAGGAGTGCCCTCTGATGGTCAGCATCTATTACTGAGAAGTAAGAGTTGACTGGAAAGTGGCACATCCCAAGTTGTCTGTGCAATACAAAATGTTCTCACTTCCTGCACTATATGTTTACGGTCTTCTGTATGCTTAAATATTTCGATAACCAACCTTGTTTTCTTGGAAATAATTTTTTGCGTATTTGTCTTTCCCTTTCAGTTATTTATACTGATATTTAAGGTTGCACACACACACATATTAGGGATGCAATCAGAACTGCTTATGCATACACCTAGTTTTAAAAGACTAAGATGAAAGAAATTTCAGACATAAATTAGAGGATTTCTATATTAGACTCTGAGAAAGTCCTTGAAAGGCTCTGACAAATTCAGACACCTGGAAATTCAGATATTCAGCTGAATGTCAGAAAACAGGATATAACTGGAAAAAACAGGCAAGCTCTCTGAAGAAGTCCTTATGTGCCCAAGAGCTTGTACATATTTTTCCAACTATATAAGCTAACCCAATAAAACATGTTAACTCTCTCTGCAAACCTTGCCTCACTTACATCCTTAGAACATCATAACTACAACGGAACTGTGAGAAAACATTAAATCAATTTATTTTTTTCCCCTCACCTGTGACTTTACCTGTCCTTCAGGTATTCAGCATCTCAGGGGTACTTGTAATTTTAAATTTTATCACCTATAATATCAACTGTCCTTTCAAAACAGAGTTGGTAGCTGGAAGAGAGCCACAGACTTGGAGCTCTCTGTGAAGATAACCACTATGCCCACTACATAATAGACTCATGTCTCTCACTTCAACTGAAGGAGTAGCAGGACCGGAGCTAACACCTTTGACGAGACAAAATCCCCCCGAACTTGAATGAACCACACACTTTCCCTATTATACACTGGAAAAAGAAATGCAAATTTGCAATATCCAAACCCTTATAATATTCATAAACTGCATCTTAGAGTTAATACTAGTCTGACCGCCAGAAGACCCTTAAAAGTAGTCAAGCCAAATATTAAGAATTGCGCATTGTTTAATAAGTTACAAATGCAAACACCCACAAGTTTCAGTGCAAAACCCAATTCCTTAGACTTGCAAAGGAGAATGGATGGCACGCAGAGAGCTGTGTGCATTTTCCCTACTTTTCCATCACCACTGCTGATGTGCAAAGGCAGCAGCCATTTTGTTCCTAGGTCAGTTGCACTCTGTTAGCAAGGAGAGACACACAAGCCTGCTCTCATAAACCCAATTCCTTAGACTTGCAAAGGAGAATGGATGGCACGCAGAGAGCTGTGTGCATTTTCCCTACTTTTCCATCACCACTGCTGATGTGCAAAGGCAGCAGCCATTTTGTTCCTAGGTCAGTTGCACTCTGTTAGCAAGGAGAGACACACAAGCTCTGCTCTCATGGCTACTTTATCTTGTTATTTTTGTAATCTAAACCAAGTGTAATTTTCAGATTTTCTCTCTGACAATGAAAGCAGAAGAGAAGATAACAGCTTCGGATGAGAGAGACTAGCAGCAAGCCTTTTCCGTGCCAGCTTTTACTCTGGTTTTACATCTACTGCAGAACTCTAAATATTTTGAAGTACGGCAATACTTGGGATTTATGATTGGAGTGTCCCTTTTCCACCTGGGATTACAATCAGCTGACACTCAGACTGGGATGAGCCCAACACTGACCCGGAGTATGAGACATCTCCTCAGCAACATCCATTTCGAGATATCTCTGGCCCTCCTGCGTGAAGCCCAGCAGCCTGGCTAGCCCCCACATGAGAGGGCACGCTGCCGGCAGCTCCCCCGCACCCGTGAGGGCTCTCCCTCCCCAGCCCCGCGCCCGAGGCAGGCCCAGCCGACCCGCAGTCCTGCCGCGGCCCCAGAGGGGAAGCGGCCGCCGCGCCGTGTCCCTCGCTCCTCACAGCGGCTCCCTTGCAGAACGACTCCACAGTGGTTCCTACCGCTAGTTTTGCCTCCTTCTGAAGGAAAAACTACCCAAGCCTCTTGTTCCTGAGGGTTTCTCCACCCCGGGGTGCCGATAGAGTGCTCCAGGGCGAGGGCGGGAGGAGGCAGGGGCCCTGCTCGGATCGTGCGGGAGCC
>NW_008795686.1:144851-154259 GCF_000699145.1 Aptenodytes forsteri | reverse complement strand
CCGTGCGCCCCCCGCCACTGCCCGCCCCGGGTCCGGCTCTGCCCAGCGGCCGCTTCTGCCGCGGCACCAGCCCCGCAAGGGGGGAGCAGCAATTCCCCCCGCTAGCGACGGGGAAGGGGAAACCTCCTGCTGTTTCCTCTCCGCTGCCCACGTCACCCAGTTAGCCAAATGCCGCCTAATGAAGTTTCACGCTAACGCTCCCGCGTGTCATCCCGTCCCAGTACTTCAGCCTCCGCCGCGGACGCCCGGTCACCCCGGGCTGCAGGAAGGAGGCAGCGGTGGGAAGACCGAGCCACGAGAAGAGCCGGAGTCTCATGGAGGTCGGGGGAAAGGCGCCCCGAGGGGCAGGCTCTCCCTGCGCCGCCGCCCGCCCGGGCGCCCTGTCGCGGCTCGAGGTGCGCCGCGTCCCGCAGAGCGATCGCCTTTCCCAGCTGCACGGCGCTCCACCTCGCCGTTGCCAGCTGGGGCTCGGGGGCCTCAGCGCCGGGGAGGGTGAGTCGGCTGCTACCCGCAGCGATCCACCCCGCGGGGGGGGCCCACCCGCGTCATCGCTGTGGGACGCGGAGTGTGTGGGGGGGTGGCAGCGGGCGGGACGCAGGTGTGCAGGGGGTGCAGAGCGACGTGCGAAGTCAGGGTCGGCGCTTTGCAGGGAGCCTTAGCAGCACCTTACGTACACTAAGTGTGCCTCGAGAGCGCGCAGGGCAATGGGTGCTGGAGCCGGGGCGCCCACAGTTGCCTGGCGTGCTCTGTGCCCACAGAACCATTAGAAAAGGCGGGAAACCGGCTAGGGAGGGAACTGCCACCGGCGCCGCCATTTTGAAGCTGAGGTGCCGTGCCAAGCCTCGGGGCTTTTCTGTGTCCTTGGCGCTTCCCAGGACTTGATCCAAGTCCATCTGAGTACAGATCCTGCTTCGTGGCCGAAATGCTTCTCCACGTTTATTTTGTACTCTCTTGCATTGTCACCCACAGGCTTGCTGTCATCTGTGGGCCTCGTCGGTAATTTGTACGTACCCGCCCCTGGCGAGTGTCATTGTAGCTGTGCAGGAAGGGTTTATAGCACAAAACTGGAAGTCCTGCTCTAAAACTCTTTAAACATTTTCGTGAACCAATAATCTGAACAAAAAATAAACCAGGTCCACTGAAAAATGTAAAGGATTATTTTATTTTGACCTTAACACTTTTCCACACATTTCAGCATAAATTAGCTAAAATTTCAAATGAATGTGCACTTCCAAATTAAAAAAAAAAGTTTCCATTTAGAATATGAAACCGGTTGTGCTGGTAACTCTTACCATCTTTTCGACACACATTTCAGTCGGGAGATTAATAGGAACTGATCCTTTTAGCATAGCATTTTATTCCAAAAGTCAGTGTTGTTGTCTAGTGGAATAATAATATGACACCAACACTATTTGGCATCACAAGTACCAATAGATCCGAGTGCTCTTCTGAAATCCTCATGTCTCTAGTACCTACAGTTATCAGTGGGCAATACCTACTGTTACTGTTTAGCTATGGTGGTAGCATCTCAACAGGCAGAATAAGCACACAGCTGCTTAATAAAAACTGTTTCCAAAATGTGAGATGGATGGTGAAATGGATGAGCTAAGGGGAAATACTTGTAATTTTCTAAGAGGAGCCTCTTGGCAGTCATGCTAAGCTGTATGGGAATAGCTCGAAAACAGCAGCTGGTTTATGAGTATGCAAAATAATATGGCAAAGAGGTCTACTGGGTCCTTCCTGTGTGCATGGCCTTTGGGGATCGGGAAGTGCTTATCTTATGGACAACATCAGAAAGAAAGTACCAGAGCTGGAGCCAGGGAAAGAGAGTTACAGATTTTTCAGGTTGTCCTATACTGAAATCTTTATAGCTTGAAATTGTCCTGAGCTTCTGTAGAATAAAGTACTGCCTTTTGTTGCTGCATAGCACTGGAGGAGCAAAATTAATGCCATTTACGCTTCTAGGGGACCTGGGTGTTGCCAGCCAAGTAGTATGACACCACTCCTGTGTGAACACATGGTTTAATTTTTTAATCCAAAGTTTGATTGGACTTGCTCTTCATAGGTAAGGCCTTGCAGATCCTGCATCCCTGTCTCTGCCATAAATAAGGAGTCAGATGTGCTTGTCACTGCTTTTTGTTTTGGTTGTCATTCCACTGATGGAATCTTCTTTTGCTTTGCTGACAATTCAGGTCAAACGGGAACCAAAAGCATTAGATATGTAAAATACAGAATTAAACACAACCCAGAAACAGAACTCCATGGACCAAAAGGTAGTAAAGTCCTTAGCCACTGGGATGGATGGACTTTAATTTGTCAATAATTCATTGGTGTTATGGAGAAGAAGTATTGATAATAAAATGGTATGAAAATATCAGTCTTGCTGCTTTATGGACAAATCGACCTAGCCAGTCCAACACCTTGAATGAGGGGAGACTGACATGCAAACCATGGTCTACACATCTTTACCCTTCAGGCATGTCGAGGTGATGGCAAGATCAAAGAGGCTTTTGAAATGCCAAGTTCTGAGAAAGGAAATTGGGAAATATAACTCCAGAGTTAGCTGGAGGGGGCAGGGATGAGGGTCATGTTAGAAGGTGTTAACCACTGTAGAGAGAAGAGAGAGACTCTTATCCCAGATGGTGCAGACATTTCATTGTTGAAATATAACTGCGGCCAGCCCATGTTACAAGGTAATGAAATCTGTCACAACTTGAACATCAAAAGTGGTCACAGGCTATAAAGGAACGGTGTTTGTGGGAGCGGTAGGGACGAGAAATGTCGGACACTAGAGGCTGCGTCTCTGAGATGCTGTAGTCAAGAGGATCAGAAAGAAGAGGAAGGAAGAGATTGTCTTGCTGACAGCTGCCTGAGGATAGGAGCGGAGGACAAGTAAGATATTGCTTCCTTTGTAATGAATCCAAGATGTACCTCCCTGGCCTGACATTTGCTGAGTAAACTGAGTTAGTTACTCAGACAAGTCCTTTCGGTCCGCTCCGGTTTTCCTATACATTCTTAGTACATTCTGTTTTAATTAGACCAGTTGAGTCCTTGATTGTTTGCAAATTTCATGCAGACTTTTCCTTAGGGTGCTTCTAAGGAAGAGGAGCTACAGAAAGATGCCTGGAGCCTATCATAGTTGGGATGTTTGGTCAAAGGGGCATGGACTATGGAGACCTCTCTCACAAGAGATGGCACTTGCAGAACTGAGGTCTGGCAAACACAAAGGAAACACCTGGATGGTCGGATGTATTTCCACTCCTTCATCTTTTTTTCTCCCTCTAATTTTCTTATATTTTAGGATTTGAGTATAATGGAAGCCAAATCAGAAAGAGGGATGTCAATCAGCTTTCATGAAAACCAGTGCTGCAAAGTGGAAATGATTTGTGCTAAAACTGTACTTGTACTGAAAAGTGCTGAATACAAACTAATTGCAGGAAAATAGGGGAGGGGAGACTAAAAAATGCAAGTGACAGAACTAGCCGCATCCAGCAGAGTGCAGCATCACCCTAGACGAACGGTGCATGAGCACGACAGCTGTGAACCGATTGCCTTCTAATTAAATAATAGGTGTCAGTTGAAAATAAGCAAACCTGCCAAAAAAAGAATGATACCTTTCCATTTATGCATTTTGAATAATACTTAGATGCTCTTAAGTGATTGGCTATATTTTTCAACATAAATGTTTTGAGGATGGAAAGTAGGAGAAATAATCTGGGACTGGAATTGGAAGTGGGAGCCAGGAAGATCCAGGCCAGACATGTGGGGAGGAGTGGAGGGTTAGCCAGAGAAATAATGAGTTGACTGGTAGCCTGGTGGTAGGGCAGAACATTGAAATCAAATGAACTCACAGGATTGACAGAGCAGAGAATGAAATGAGAAGTAATACAGGCAAAGAGAATGGGATTAGTACCTGGAGCCCGAGACAGGGAAAAAAAAGCATGCTGGAAGAGATGAGACAAGAGGGATCAAAGAGGGAAGAAAAAAGCAGGAAGGGTGTTCTGTTAACCAGTAAAGCCCATCTCTCTTACAGAGGCCTCGGGATACGTATGTGACACTATTCTGCTTCCTACAAGTCTCTGTGAAACCCCATGTCTGACCTAGTATAATATTGCACCATGAAGGATGAAAACATGCTATCGCTGTCTGTCATTTTGGCAGAAGTCAGCAGGAAGAGGTCTATACTGTGGATTTAGAGGTTCCAAACCAGCTGTGGTACCATGGAGATAATAATATGCTGCCATGTGATAGAACTTCTGGTTTTGTTTTTGTTCTCATTTGCTTTTTTAAAAACCTGAGGACATTGCAGACAAAATGATTTTAAAAACCTTGTTAAGGTTGCAGAGTCAAATCTAGAAAAATCGGGCAATGCCAGCATTTTTACCCAGTCACCTGTGAAAAGGCATTATGATGGGGTCTTGAACTATACGGCCACCTGCTATTTCTCCACTGGAATTCTGTTTCATTCTCTGTATGGAAGAAGCTTGTTTTGGGGGTGATCGGGTTTGTACAGTGAAGGAGGGTGCTTTCTTTCCCTTCATACCTCATTTCTTGCAGAAGTACAAAGGACATAAGACATGAGACAGGGGTTTATAGAAGAAGGATGGTGTCATGGTTAGAGTCACTGGACAAACCCGGAAGAACAGCACTTTACTTCAGCACCTTTGCACCTTCGTAGGCTTGCCATGATATTTGGGAATTCACTTAGTGAAACTTTTGCTAGTCACTACTCACTTTTATTTTCTAAGTGGTGATCATGTCATCTGGTGCTTGACTTGAGGATCAGCGGCCTGCAGCGTGTAGGACTACCAAAGGCTACAACTGAAGTTGTACCGTGCTTGAGAAAAGGACTACACCCACCTGAGTACTCTGAAAAGCCATGTCTTAGAAGACTGAGGCTGGGGAAGGTGACACTTCTAATCTTGATTTCTGTGCATCATAAATCCCCGATTTGTAAAACAGTGATGAGATCACTATGTTACCCCAGAGGGGTGGTCTAGAAATTAAGTAACATTCTGGTAACACTGAGGTACAGCAGTGAGGGATTCCATAGCCCGTCCTGCACAGTACATGAATCAGTCATTTTCAGTCCAATTGAAAAGCGTATTTTATGATCTTATAATTAAAACCTGATCATAATACATACACACAGTGAAGTCAAACTAAGATTGTATGGCCAACGCTGGTTGTGAGATTTCCTGTCTTTTAAGATCATCTTACATCTTTGTCTTAATTTTATATACCACTATGATGCATGTTATGTGTGTATAAGATTGCATATGTATGTTGAAAGGTATGCTTACATCCTGTATGCACATGGGATTCATCTAACCTAACCAGTCATCTAGACTTGCTCCAGTCAACAGAGATTTTATTCTAAAGTAGGTGCCCATGAGAGGTAGGGTGCCTATATCTCCATGTTGACTATTTGTTAGCTGTTTCCTCATGGGAAATGTTATTTAAGAACTAGATATTTTGCATCATGGCTTAAAAAATACTATGATATTTCACATTGTTAGTGACAACCAACATACTTTATTAATGGCAGGTGCAAAATACAACTACCCAATTTAACAGGTTAGGCAAGAAGAGAACCAGCTAGTCTGTGGATTTGATTTCCAAATTGTATTTTCTGACCAAACAATAAATGCGTAAGTAAAATCCAACTTTGATCTCAAAACTTGTTTTATTTTAAATTTCTACATTATCTTTCCCAGACCTTTTTTCCATCTGATACTTTTCCCTACCCAATTATTTGTTTAACAGCCTGCTCCATGTACTCTTAATCTGGACTGTAAACTCTGGCCTAAGGGCTCTTTTTTATGTCCTGTCTCAGTAACACCTAAAATCTGAGACACTTCTTGGGTTGGAATCTAAGCACTTCTGTAGAACAGGCAATAAATACTCATAATACCAGTATCATCATGGTTTCCAGTCAAGTAGAAATGAAGCACTATATACCAAAGATACATGGCTGAATCTAGGCACTGCATCCAGGAGGTCTAAGCAATACTGGTGAAATGCACTTTGTCTACAGTGAACCATGGCGTGCAGGCACCATGGGAATGGGAACAGAGACTGGGGAAGTTAAATCTGCTTTCAGCAGCACAGGGTTCAACCAACCACATGTAGTTGCTGTTCCATGCTAAGGGAAGAAGTAATGACCGTTCCTTACCAGCTGGAAGGGATAGTATTAGTCACTGGCCCCTTCCCACTCCAGCTCTGCTCTACTGTGGGAAGGAAGGATTTCTAGAGAGGGTTTTCGCACATTTCTGACTAGCCATACTGCTTGAGAAGCCTGTGTACAGCCCCCCCAAAAAATTTATGGGCAGTAGATAGCCACTCTCTCCTTTTCCCTATCCCCTCAATCACATGCAGAGTAGTTGGTGAATTATTCTCGATAAAAGCAAAGTACTTCACCTTTTGATGTTATTAAAGTAAAATCACTATACCAGAGATAAAGCAGTAGATATTACTTCAGTTAATGCCACAAGTCTAACAACAATTAGTGATACCAAGAAAAGAAAAATATAGCTGCATCAAAAGGGGCTGAGTCTGTTTGGACTAAGCATTACAATGAAAATTCATACTTGTAAGACAGAAGAGGGAGAGAGAAGGAGTGAGGATCTCCACTCCACCAGGATGGAAATGAGAATGATGTCCAGAGGATTTACTGAGGGAAGGAACAGCGTGGGGGATCGTTCTGTCTTCTAAGGCATACCTAGGAGCCCACTGCCACAATGGTGGGAGCGTACCCAAGGAGGAAGTGCGTCTTGGCCAGCCCTGGAAAAGCAATGACAGCATGTCTCAGAGACTATGTGAGCTGGGGCAAAATGAAGCCATGCATGGAGGTGATGAGCTGTAGGAGAAGCCAATGACGTTGCTTAAGACACTGGCATTCTTCTGAAGTCTGCTGAGACAGTTTATTGTTTCTGGGTTCTCATTCTTGGGTCAGTGTCTGACCTCAGTTTAGACTCTCTCAATCATATGGCTAGAAGGATAGCAGAGAAAGCCTCTTTCTATGTAAAGGCCGAAGAGGGAAGTCTGATTATTCCTGTAACACCTCCAAGCAGAGAAATGCCGGGAACCAGCATTCCTAGCACCTCAGTTGATTGCTGAGACAGACCACCCTGGAATGCTTGTGGTAAAGCATGAGAAATTCCACCCATGTGGGACGTTTACCCAGCTGGCTGCCAGAGTCTGTGACAGCTTTTAGGTATCTCGGAGCCAGCCCCTGAAGAGAGGGCTTCCTTGGCCTCAGTGTCCTGAGTTCCTCTAGAAGCCATCCAGTGCAGCTGAATGGCCCATTCTTGGCCCATTCCAGAATATTCTGAAACCAAGTATATTGTAATGCCTGATGTGAGCTGCTGGGCCCTGCGACAGATGCCAGGAAGAAATACAGTGACAAAAGAAGCCTTTTACTAGAAGTCCTCTGCAGAAGCTTCAGAAATTACTTCTAGTAGCATTTAACCCAAAAAGTCAAGACATATTCATTATCCTTTGTTCTGTGCTGGCTTCCAGGGTAAGACCAAGAGCTCATTGCCCATATAGCTCTGCTAAGTGACCTAGAGAAACAATACAGAGCAACCCACTTCTGGGAAATCACAATGAAGGAGAAGGAATACCCATGCTCTCTCAAGGTACTGCTTGGCTGGCTGTGGAATTCACCCTTGACCAACCAAGGTTTGCAACACTTTAGCCCGTGTCAGAACCAGTCCTCTGTGAGAGCTTTGGAAATTATTAAAGAAATTCTGGAAGACCTTTCTTGAGACATACGCCAGTGCTGAATACAAAGACCAATCTCCACTGTCACGGGATGTGCCACTGACGTCCTGGAGCATGGCTTAATAGCTTCTTTCAGAGGAGCAGAAGGGGAGAAAGGAAGGAGTCAACTAACAGTTAGGCATGAAGCACTTTTTTCCTCTCTTTAGCCCTCTCTCTTTCTCAGAGACTTGTTAGACACACACTTTCTGGTGCTCTCTTGTCTTCTCTAGCTTCAGTTCCAGCAGCCTCAGGTGTATTTCTGTGCATTTTCACATGGCAGATACGACACAAGACCTACACAAGATCCTCCTTTCTGGAGGGAGACCTGGAGACCACCAAACAGCACCAGCACCTTTGTTGAAGTGATGAATCCCAGCCGGTCTGTTTACTTTAGGGTGACTGGATCACTCTCTAAGTGCCAGTGACTGTCCCGACAAGGTTTCCATTGGCCACAGTGAAAACTTGTAGGCACCTACTTGTGGACTCCTAAATGTGTCTTGGCTTTGAACTGAATCCCAGCCAGGCTGTCAGCACAGGCCAGTGGAGGGGGGAGCGTAGCCAAAGGGGATGTGAGGAGAGGAAGCACAACTCCAGTTTTTGCTAGCACAGCTCATGCCGTTAGGGATTCCCCCTGGGATGGCGGGTAGGCAGCGCACAGTGCAGTCATCCAAGGGAATGAGAAGATACCACACAGCTGTTTTAATTCAAGTCACGTATGGGAGCACGGGGACAGTGGAGCATAGCCATCACAGAAGAAAATACAGGTTCATTCACTTTCCAGCCATCTGAGGAAACAAACAGGCCAAATGAGTTCAGATTCCATCCCGCGGACTTTGGGTACCCAGGAAACCGGGGCATGACATCATCCGGCGGAAAGGAGACAGCAACTCCTACAGCCTCTGTAATGCTGTAAGAAACCATCACTTCTCTACACAGTGGGGAAGCTTCTGTTTTTAGGGAAGAAATTGACCAGTCAGCCACTGCTTACAATGTGCAATTGTCCAAAAGTTGCAAAAAAATACATGGAAGTTGCAGCACTTCAAAAGCTAACTTTGAAAAAATTTCTTTCTCTAGATAATTTCCTCGTTTAATAGTGGTCGAAGATGAGGACCCGCACTGTGGATGCACAACTTAAAGGAGCAGGTGGGGCCACCAGTCAGTTTGATTTGCCAGCGTGGCGATCACCCCAGGCCGTACCCCTAAAGAGCTGTTTATTTAAAGTGGCGGTGGTTTTTCCTCTCCGCGTGCATATGCCAAACCGCAACTAAAAGCTTAGCATCTAACCACGGAAGGAAAGTCTTGAAAGCAATTCATGAATCTACACTAAGAACACTAGAGCTATTATTAAATCAACTCTTAAAGTAGCGTAACTCTTTTTAGGGCTGAAATAGCACTCTTTATTTTAAGCATCGTTGGAGAAAGAGGAGGAGAGAGGTTGAGCGGAACCCTTAAAACAAACATTTTCATGTGAAGGTTTGGAAACTCCTTTCAGCATACTAAATATTCACCGGGGCTTCCTGTATGCATTGGAGTTTGTCCTTTCGCTGCTGGCTGAATTTTCGTCTCGTTTGACCTCCAGCCGCCGGCTGAAAGCCCGTCTCCAACCCGGCAGCAGCTGTGCTGCGGTGAAGGACACCGGTGGGG
>NW_008795686.1:112178-144193 GCF_000699145.1 Aptenodytes forsteri | reverse complement strand
CGCAACGTGCTGCTGCTGGACGCCGGGGACCAGTACCAGGGCACGGTGTGGTTCTCCCGCTTCAAGGGCCGGGAGGTGGTCCACTTCATGAACCTCCTGCGCTACGATGCCATGGTAAAGCGGGCCGGGGGGGGCGGGAGCGGCGCGGTGAGGGGCTTCCCCCCGCCTTGGGTGCTGGGTCTATTCCTCCTTTCCCTCTCCTGCTGCCGTTTTTTGCATTGCCGCCTCCTTGAGTGCGTAGCCTTGCATCAGAGAAGGCTGTAGGTCAGGCTAAAATCATGGGCAAAGGCGGCCGGGAGGTGAGCAAGAAGAGAAGCAATGCACTAGGTGACGGGCACCCGGCCGAATGAAGTCATGAGCTGGCAGCCCCACGGACAGCCAGAAACCGGGAGCTGATGCCAAGGCTACAACAGAGGAAAAGAGTGGTGCAGTGGAAGAGCTCCCCTTGGGAGAGGCAGGGGCTTGGGACGGGCGGGGGACTGGATGGGCTCTGTTGGAGAGGGGTTGGCAGAGGCATGGAAGTGAGCCCAGCAAAAACCGGGCGAGGAGCCTGGCCTGCGATGGAGGGATTAACCCTGGTCGAGGCTCGCAGCCTGCCCTGCCGGCTTCGGTCCTGCGGGAAGGGACAGATGGCACATGTTGGCAGTGCTGTTTCGAGGGGTGAGGAGTTTTAGTTTTCATCAATCCCCACCCTGGTCATGTCCAGTCCCACCAGGGTGGTGGTCATGATGGGGTGTAAGGGGCTGTGTGCAGGTGGCCCAGGGACTGTAACAGCGCATCTGTGAGGGAGCCCTCCGAGACGGTGCCAGTCCTGCACCTTTACTCTGTCTCTTTTGGTCATCCAAGTGCTGAGAGGAAGGTAGAAGAATTTGAGACTGAGGCTGGGGGATGTCACTCCATGTCCTTAAATCTTTTGTCTCAGGGCAATAGCCTATTAATGTATAAAGAATTATCGTGGCATATTTTTCTTGCGTACAACCCCAGAGAGGAGGAGAGAGATTAAAGTTATGTTTGAGAGTGACTGCTCTTTGAGAGTGACTGCGTATTTATTTCATCCCAATTGACAGCTTGAGGGGAAAATCTTCTGTGCATATCACATCCTCTGTCTTCATCTTTTTTGCTTTCTCTGGAAAGGACTGCACTTTCCTTTCCCAGGTAAAAATGGCTTCACCCATTTCTTCCCTCTGCCTCAGAACAGCTACGGAAGGGAAAGGCATGCCCCAGTGCACTTTCCTAGGCTAAACACACTTCATACCAGACAGACGGGTCTGTGAAGCATATTGCTCCCTGTTCACATGGCCTAATGAACGGTTTCCTAATTGTGAAACTAACACTAACGGGGTTTTTCCTCCCAATGGTGACGGGGAGGAGCGTGTGCATTCAGGACTCATCCTCGCTGAGAGCTGGGGAGCACTTTGGGGTTCTGCAGTGCAGAAATAGCTCGCTGCGGTTTTTCCTACCTTTCTTCGCAAAGCTTACTGCTGGCTGTCATTTCTCAGCCTTATGTTTGCTGGTTTGACTGGTTCATGGGCAGGCTGGGAGCTTGTACAGTTCCTGATCATATCACAAGAAGAAATTCTTCCAGGCAAAATCAGCAGTCTCGAACTAGTGCTCAGTTTTAGAAACACGTTGTGTAGGAAGCATCTGCTGGCTGTTTAGGAGATCCCATGAGCTTTTTCATCAGAATAAGATTAAAAAATAATTCCACACCATACTGGATAGCCAGAGGCTTGTACTGGATGCTAATGCCTTAGGTGAATAGTCAACTACTTGCTCTCTGTGGAGGTGCTGCATATTATAATTTGAATATTGTCAGTGGATAGAAGGGGACAGCGTAGACTGAGAAGCTGCAGAGACTTCAGCATCTTTCTCTGCTACCAAAGAGCCTGAGGACAGATGCTGAGTGTTGGGCAGCGGCTGCAGCATCCTTTTTGATTCTTCTGTCCGTGGGCCATGGGGACTGTGCAGTGGGGATGGTGGCTGGGGGGGCACAGGGAGCAAGGTAAGAGCCGCACTGCAGAAGGGTGAGCTAGTGTTTCTTTAAGCAAAATTCGGGAAGTCACATCCGTAACAGAAGGGGTGGGGATTACTGAAATGGTTAGAAGTGAGATACAGGAATAGAATTACAAGTAGGATGAAGGAGGGGACATGAGTCATAGAAGTTGTTAGAGGATGGGGGCAGGAGCCATAGGAGGATTTAGGGCAGCCTGGCAGCGTTAGAGGTTTGTTCCATGAATGGGACAAATTTCCTTTTTTAGGTTTGCCCTTTTCTCATTTATCACCTATTTTCTCCTGTTTAGCTAGGTATTGCCTTCCAAATTTTCTTGGCACTGGCCTTGCTTTTTGGTGTAATTAACACCAAAATCCAAATTAAGTACCGCAAAGGCAGTAGTTGGAGGGTTTTACTTTTAAGTTGCATCCTTCTGCTAATTTGTATCCTGATTTTGAAATATTTTTATCCTGGTTTCTTGTGAAAAGGAGGATTATACGATCACATGCTGTGTGCCTGAATATTTCTGTTTATTTCCCCTTGTGACTTACACTTGTGCTGGCCAATGGATTCTGATTTGGTGAAGGGATATGGCACAGGTACAGAGTCCTCGAAGCTCTGGGCGTAAGGGTAGTTAGATGTGAGTACAGGAACCCAAAACAGTCCACATCCTCTTCCCTAGAGGAGAAGCTGCATCAAAAATAAAACTGATTATTAGCCACCAGTGATTTCTCATGAACAAGAGACTTTATAACCACCCACACCATGGGAAAAGTTTTGATCAAAGCTTGTATCCTAATGGACATGAAATAATCCAAATGCAAGATACAAAGCCAAGAGAAACAAGGTTTCATTAGTGGTTGGTTGGGGTTTTTTTCGCAACAAGCTAATAGCAGTTACATCCAATTCAAATTCTTATTTCATTTGCAACCTTTTTTTGGGGGGTTAATTGCGTATTTAGGAGGAACAGAAGGCATATGCATCAGCCAAAAGGAAATAGCTTGTTACCATTCTGAGATGCTCCACCAGTCCACCAGTGGACCTTTTTTCAGAACATCAGTCAGCATCAAAATGAGTTTCCTTAGAGTGTTATTCTTTTTTTATTTTTATTTTTTACAGCAAGTTAGATGGCTGTTAGAATACGGTTAGAAATGGAATATAGTTGGAGTACATTGTGTCTTCCCAAGTCAGGATTTTTTCAAAGATGGTTCTCAGTTCTTTTGGAAAAGTGCTGCAGCAGCATGCAAACAATTTGGCTCCTTCCCTGGGGTGTGAGTAGTGTTCTCACTACCATCAGCAGGAGCAGTTGGTTGCCAATGCAAGTTACTGCCGATATCCTGATTTTTCCACAGGGCCATTGACTACCTGCCTGTGGGGATCAGAGGAGTCAGGAGTCTGTCTCTCCCCCAAAAGAGAGACACTGCCAATCAGTTGATTGAAATACTGAGTTTCCATGCCTGTAGTGGCTTCAGGGTCCTGCTTGGGTTGAAACGTGATCAGGGTTAATACAGTCTCTTTGGGGAATAGAAGTTGAAACAAGCACATGGGGGTTTTTTATCTAAGTAGAGCAGGGAGGTATATAAGTCTTTTTAGATGATGAATGTGACTTTCCCCACTTAATCTTCAGAATGAAATTATGAGCACACTTTTGTCTAGAAGAGTTGGCCCGTTGGCTTTAGCACCCCTTTCATACTCTGCTCTAGTTACCACCTGAAAACTTGTACCAAGTTACCATGTACCAAGTTACGCTATTACCACGTTTCTATAGATAGATCTTTTCCTTCACTAACACCTAAATATGCTACAAGGTTCTTGCGTATATTGTGCTTCTGCAAAGTTGCCGTCTATGGAGGTTTTGCCAGCTATTGCCAAACTTGCAAGCTCGGGCATGTGGCAACAAGCTGAGCATGAAAAAGGGGCGGGTAGGAGAAAGTTCCATGGTCCTTTAAGGTAAGTCCATTTTTGACTGCTTAACCAACCTAGAACAACTAAACATTGTCATCTTGTTGGTATTACCTTGCTAATAAATAAACTGGACTGCTCATTTTGTGTGATAGTCTTAGCGCTTCACAGTGTTATACACACACCTGCATGTGTGCTCACACACGTAGTATGGATTGTCTATGGAGATTCTCCCTAGCTGATAAACATTAGGGCTTCCACTAGGTCATGATATTGATGATGGCTAGAAAATCATATTTTCTTGTTACATCTTAAAGCACACAAGAACTCTGACTAAATGTGAATTAAATATGTTTAAAAAACTGTAGTCCAAGCACAAGCTCTTAAAATGCATGTTTTATTTAAAGATAACATATATTGCCATTGGCATGTAACATTTTCTTCAGTATTTTTTTAAACAATGTATTTTCCGTACACAAAATACATGTTTTCCTTTGTGGTTATTGTTAATCATCTTTCTTGCAGTTACAGGATGAAAAACCAGTGGGTTTTAATCTGGTATATGATTACAAACACTTACTTAGATAGGTTTTAGATTTTAGGTATTGATATTTAGATTTTTTAGGTATTGATATAAGAGAGTCTGAAAAGCAAAAACCTAAACCTAAAGAAAATAACATTTCTGTGTTTGTGAGAAACAGGAATGTGCTGTTTTAGACAAGATAGGGTTTTCTTCTCTAGAACATAGACTTTGTTTTCTGAGACATACCTTGTATATCGTTTATGAGAGTATTTAGACTGAATATTGGAGGTAAGGTCTTATATTTTCTTCTTGCTTTCCACAGGCTTTGGGGAACCATGAGTTTGATGGAGGTGTGAGCGGATTATTGGATCCTCTTCTTAAAAATGCTACTTTTACAATCCTGAGTGCAAACATTAAGGGGAAAACCCCATTAGGGAACGAAATGATGAAATACGTTTATCCTTTTAAAATAGTACATTTTGACTCAGAATCAGTAGGAATTGTTGGCTACACTACAAAGGAAACTTCTTTTCTTTCACAGCCAGGTATGTTTTCTTTAGTATATAAGTTTATATCCTTTGTTACTATTTTATTACTTGCCCGCTTGTTTGAATCCAAAGATGAGCGTTTTCAGCTGAGAAGTGAGAAGTTTGTTGTTTTATCAGTATTTACTTGTATTATTCAACTTTGTAACTGCCCGATTTTTAAACTGGAGAAGGCTTGTTAACATTAAAAGCCATTTTCATACAGACCTGAATTATTTAGCATCACTGAATTATCTAAGAATATAAGGTCAGTGAGATTGCAGGAGAGCTGGGGGGCCTTTGGGGTTTTTATTTGTTTGTTGGGTTTTTAAATGTATATTCTTTTCTATTTTATTGTTATTTATCCATTTAAACAAATGTTAAAACATGAATACAGCTTGTCTCTAGAGTGAAATATGTTCAAACCAAGACATTTCTGTGTGTTGAAATTTTGCTCTTGGATGCCTCCATGCGCAAGCCCTAGTAAAAGCAAGGAGAGCTTCATATGTGTTTTTGAAGCAGAAGTTGCCCAAGACGTTTTTAGCCTCTCAAATATTTCCAGAAATTAGACTACAGAAGGAACACCCATTCAGCTTTTACCACAATTGCTTCATTCATGAGTAAAATTAGACTTGATGAGGAAAAAGACTTCTCAATTTCTGACTATTTTTTCCAACATTTAAGGGGTTTTGGTTTGTTGAGGTTTTTTTTTTTTTTAGTAAAATGTAATGGTGTATTGGAATGAGAAACACATTTAAATCAGCTGTAGGAGATCTGAGTCACTGCGTGCTCAACACTCAGCCCCCCTCTGACAAAATCAGACTTTCTTCCCTGGTTTTTGCAGCAGGGATGCCCTAAGCAGCGGTTTAAAACATTTTCCACACTGAAAAAGGACTTCATATTATTACGTGTCTTTCCATTGCTTAGTAATAAAGAAGTAACGCATAGCTTTCTTGAGAAAAGGAATATTCAATACTTTGAGGAAGTATTAGAATATAAAACTGTTCCTTCTGTGCTTTTTAATACCTATGCTGTATGTTTAAACTCTCAGGAAGCAGACATCTGAGGTCAGAATAGACTTCTGTATCTCACTTCTATTTTACAGTGATGTGTTTTTAGAGTCCTTTCTTTGTTTCCCCCAACGAAAAAGAAAATTGATCTGTATTTTGTGTAGGCAATAGAATTTCACCTGTGCTTGAGGGCATGAGGGTAGATATCATCTGACATCACGCTAAGTTTGAAAAATGGAGAGCCGGCCAATATTGTTCTTCATTAAGGATTAATAAAATAGATCTCAGCTCTTCTTCCAAACAACTGTGTTGGTGTGGTGAGGTCATCAAATTAACTTTCTTGCGAATAAATATACTAGAGGAAAATCCAGATAGTGTTGGAATGATTCTCTGAAGCATTTAAATACATTTCCAATAACATCTAGACATCATATTGAATGCCTCAGTATGCTGAGTCATTATAACAGAGACCACAACTAGAAAAAACAGTGTTAAAAGGAAGGCTTGTTAATAAATATACTAGAGGAAAATCCAGATAGTGTTGGAATGATTCTCTGAAGCATTTAAATACATTTCCAATAACATCTAGACATCATATTGAATGCCTCAGTATGCTGAGACATTATAACAGAGACCACAACTAGAAAAAACAGTGTTAAAAGGGAAGGCTTGTTAGCTCCACAGATGGAGCTGAAGCAGCCCTAAGCTAAGTATATCCCACAGTTTAATTGAGCAACAAGCAGGGCAAATTCTAACAGCAACATTTATAGTGCTCAGAGTTTTTATAATTTTTATAATTTTCCGCTTTGCCTTCTCAGTGTGTGGAGGAACATTTGGAAACTTTGAAAATGTGAATTCAGGGCATGTTAATGTAACTCAGTGACTAGATATCACCCGTGACCTAGCAATGCTTCAGACTGATAAAATCATGGCAGAGGTGGGTCGGTGGCAAAATAATTATCAACCTACTTCCTTAATTCAATGAATAAGATACGTTGTGAATTTTAAATTGTGAATGTGATTTCTTCTACTGTTAAATCTCAATAACTTCCACACAATTATGAAATTACAACTTGTACTTTTCATAGTCTGCTTAAAACAGCTATCAACATACTTGGACAGAGTATAAAGCCCTTAAACCTCAATGTTTCCATTGTGAAGGAACAATTATCCTCTGCTGAAGGTACTGTTAATATTACTGTTTGGAAACCATAGGGGTGGGGAACCACAATTTATAGATTACAGCCAATTGGCAGTTTTTCTAAAGTTCTCCTCTGTTTTGCTGTATACAGCTATCTCAGCTGAATGCCCAGCCAGTTTTTCCATGTCCTGCAAGAGCTGTTTATAACTTGGCACATAGACAGAGTTGTCTATGTATTTGCTTTGCACTGATAATCCCAAGACCATCTTTCTAGTATTTGATGGTACCAGCTCGCTCGCGTTAGTTCTGCAATGATGTTGTAAACCCCACAAAATAGTTAATGTCTTTATCTGTCCTGAGAGATGCTACATACACATTTGGTGCTGTGAAATAATATATCTCATTTTGTCCACTGTCTTTTCGTATAGGGTGGAAACCCAAAGCTGCTTACTCTGTAACCCTACCAGCGGCAAAATATTTACTAAAACTATCAACTTGGCAGAGTTTTCTAAAATGGAATTTTAAATTCCATTTTTCCACTTTATTCTGGCTAGCTTGCGTAATATTTTTAACATGCAGCCAGTTCTTTTTCCTTGTTCATTTATAGCACAGTTTGGGTGTTTTATCTGAAACTGTACCCCATCTAAAAAGAGAAGAGGATGTCACATCAGTTTAATGCCTTGAAAGAGAAGTGAAATACTGACACGAGCAATAACTAACTCTTAAATAAGCACTTTATTTCAATTCAGATTGTTTTGAAAAATGCGCAGCTGAGTGCTAAGTGGTATATTGCTTTTTGCCTGGTTTCTTAGAGAAATGAGCACTGTGTAATTGCTCTTACAGTCCCCCGCTGTATAACTTTTGAACCTGCCGGCCCATTTCAGCTCAATTGGATCAAGCACTGAGATGACTAGGATCCGAAGCTGTGTGAGATGCCACAGCTCGGTCGTGGAGAGGGGGTGCAGGAAGCCCCTGCAGCCCCCAAGCAGGAATCCCTTTCTGAGGGCGAGGTGGGCAGCAGGCAGTTGCTGGGCGGGTGGGTTGGCAGTGCCAAGGGCTGCCCGGGGGGGCTGGGGGGCGCCCGCCCCCCCCCGCCCGTCCCCCCCCCCCCCCTGCCGTAACAGTCCCAGGAGAGAGATGGACTTACTGGCATGGGACAGGCCTTGTTTTTCCCCTCGTCCTGAAAGGAGGTTTGTTTCTTTTATTATGGATTGAGGATTAATAATAACACGTCTTCAGTGTATGGTGCATTGTAGGCTGCAGTGGCGTAGAAGGGTAACAGAGCTGGTGCTGATGGGGAGACCTTCGTTATCGTGGGCCACCTGGCTGCATGCCATGGGAGAAGTCAGCCTGCAGGGAACTGCGTGCGAGCACAGCTAGTCAGCGGCTCGCTCTTGCTCTTCGTTAGAGAGCTCAGCTCTCCTTACAGAACTGGTCCGCACACCGTAGCTGGTGCATGGGTGGTGAGATGAGCACGTGAAGGGCCTACACTCAAGGAGCATTTCTTGGACTTCCCCTTTTGCCAGTAGCTCTGCATCAGGCCCAGCTTCTGTCAAGCGCAAGGATGTACAAAGAGGGGCTGAAGCCGGTGGCTTCCTTCAGCCTGGAGAAGGAAGGGTAAGGGGGAGCTAAGTGCAGTCTTCCGCTGTCTTAAGGGGGTTTATAGAGAAGACAGGGACAGACTCTTCCCAGAGGGGCACAGAGAAGGGACAAGAAACAATGGGCTCAAGTAGTACCACAGGAAATTATGGTGGGACGTAAGGAAAAAATTTGTCACGGTAAGAGCAGTTAAGCCATGAGACAGGTTGCCCAGAGATGTTGTGGAATTTCAGCTTGCTTGGACAAGACCCTGAGCATCCTCATCTGGCTTTGAGTTCCTGCTTTGAGTGGGTTTGGGACTAGATGGCCCCCGGAGGTCCCTTCCAGCCTCAATTAACTTACGATTCTTTGATTCCAAGAAGAGGTCCACAGGAAGAAAATGTGGGGATGCACCGCACAATTCACTCTGTAATGTGCAGTACAGAGATTCCCTCTGGCAGTAACAGAACTATTCAATGGGTGTGGTGGTGAACCAATTTATGTAAGCCTCTTTTATCTCTCCCATTGTAGCAGCTTCCTCTTCACTTCCTGAGACATTTTGCACTCGATTGTGAATTCGTTTCACTCCTCCCTTTGTTACGAAATAATATACATCTTTTAACTTTAAAGGCATATTTCAAAATGGTTTGATCAAAAAACTCTGCAGGAAGGAGAAGAATTAGATAAAGGGGAAATTGGTAGAAATGTTCCTCGGTTGTCTTCACCGGAAAGTGAAGACTTTCATATTACAGTTTGTTGACTTTATTCTTAAACTCTATTCTTAAAACTTCATCAAATAAATTAGCCTCCTACATAGGAAGTCCTTTTGCGCAACCCAAAACACTGTGCCCAGGATAAAAGTGCATGTTTGTCTAGTGCTCTTGTAACTGTTTGTCATGTTAGAATAATTTCAGTGGGCACAGAAGCCTTGCAGAAAGATTGCGAGTTTCCCAACACTGTGGTCCGGAAAAGGTTTCTCCTCTCTAGACTTTCTGTTCTTTATGTTCTCGTTTCAGGATGGTAGCTCAGTTGTGTGCTGTGCTGTATTGGTATTACTGAGAGTGGTTCACATTAGGTGAGATAATTTGTGTAAAAAGGCAATTCAGAGCGTAGTGCAGGACTTTGAAGAAGCTGCTGTTTAAAGCCTTGGGGGGGGTGGAGAACGAGATGAGTGTGGAGTAAAAAGATATTTAACTCGGGAGGAGGTAGAAGATCTCAAAGAAATATAATTTGGGAAGGAAAAAAGCTTTATAGTACAATACAACTGTTTATACTCAAACACTTACTGACATATTTAGTTTCCTTTCTCTAGTTAAATAATAAAAGCCATTCAATTTTTGATCCCACAATTGGTGTCACTGGAGTTTTTTTATGGAGTTACAACTTGTTTAGTACAGGCTAGTGCATACAGCTCAGTGCAGGAATGTTGTATTAGTCTCAGCCCACAGATGCTCCTGAGAGACTGGAGAACATCAGATCAGATCAGGAGCTTGAACCAGCTAAGGGCATTTGAAAGCCACTGACATTCAAAGTTCCATTAATTATACAAAATAGTATCTGATATCAACTACTTTTTTTTTAACTAGTAATTAAGGTACTTTGTAAGTACATTCATGTTTGTTCTTTTTTTTTTAAGGGGATGATATAATCTTTGAAGATGAAATTGAAGCATTGCAAGTGCAAGTGAATGAACTTACTGCTATGGGAGTGAACAAAATAATTGCACTAGGACATTCTGGTTTTACTGTGGACAAAAATATTGCCCAAAAAGTGAAAGGGTAAGTACTCTCATGTTTGTTCTTTTTTTTTTAAGGGGATGATATAATCTTTGAAGATGAAATTGAAGCAGCAAGTGCAAGAGAATGAACTTACTGCTATGGGAGTGAACAAAATAATTGCACTAGGACATTCTGGTTTTACTGGACAAAAAAATTGGAGGACACACAAACACTTTTCTCTATACAGGTATTTTACTTCTTACTAAAATGTTGCTTCTAAAGCAAAGCTGAAACTGTTTCTCTTTAAACTGGGAGAACTTCCACAAATACAGTTTACTGCTGGCTGTACTGGGCCAGATTCATAGCTGGTACCTATCCATAACTTCCATGGAAGAAACGAATTTAAAACAGCCTGCGAGCAAGAAGTGCCCTAACTCACTGAAAGGTTCCTTAACGCTGTGGACGTTCAAGGTGACCTATACAAAGCAGGACAGAGGAACAAAGGTAGTAATACTGGTAAATTACTGCCAAACATATTGTACCTGTTTCAAGCTCACGCATATAAAGGAGTAAATAAGATGTTTACATTTAAACTTGCATGTCGCTTAACAAAAAAAATTAGTCATGTAAGACTTCAAAAGTGATGCCGATGTTGATTTTCCATAGAATCTGATTCTGTATTCATAGGTCTCCATTAGCCCTGCCATGAAAAAACTTCTCCCAAGTTTCCTCTGTCTTTTTCAGTCCCTCTTTTAATCGCTGACTTTGCTCTTCTTTTCCCTAGAGGTAGACATCATTCCAGAGATAAACATTGTTGATCTGATTTCTTCCGCAGCAACGCTACTTTAGGAACCTGCCATCAGCAGCTTCTCCAGTGCTGCTACCTTCCCTGTGCCGGTGTGTAAGGACACAAGTAGAAGAAAGGCTGGGTTTTTTTTAAACCATCAAAGATAGCTCATTAAATTTAGCAGAAACTTCATTAACTGGTTGAGACTATAACAGGAACTTTCTGTAATTTTCAGCAAAATTTCCCTTGTGCCCTAGTCACAGGGATAGCACCATGTACCCTAGGACCTTAACCACTTAAAGGTTTTTGCGCTGTCCGTTTCATCCTCTCCCTACTCATCTCCTCTCACTTTCTCATGCCTTTTTTGTCTCATCTGGGCTCTCACCTTTTACTATCCCACTTGTTAAAGAGAAACAATTGAACGCTACAGTTATACATTAAACAGTTTGGAATATATCTTGAATTTGGCCTCAGGGAATAACTTTGCTCACTAAGCTGGAGCCACAAAGCATTTACACACCTACCTACAAGTCAGAGGCCGCAAACACTTAGCGCAGGGGTGCAGCAGCAAAGTGGCCAAACTGGAACAGATGACAGGACCATTCATCCCAATGTGCCACATCTGTGGAGGTGATTTGACTGCGGGGTAAAACATCTGTGTCAGTATGTGTGTGTCTATGTGTAAGCCTATAAGCTCTCATTTAAATCCAGAGACGTAATTAGTAACTGGCAGCAGAATTTGGGAGAATGTTTCAGCTCAGTCTAAGTGGAGACGTACCAGCTGGTCAGCTGAATCTCTGGCAGTCATGGGAGTTGAGAGACATACTGCCCATGCCGACACCTCCATAGAGATATCTTAATATAAGGGCCTAATCTTGGACTAGTCCAACCTATCTGTCTCTAAGACATTTGCAAATCTCCGGTTTATCCACAGATTATGTGGCAAATGTTGTCTTGACTTGTTCAGGTGTGCTTTGGGTTTGTAGAACTGATTCAAACAGTAAGGGTAGTTTTAGGTTAGAGCATTTTAATTTCTGGTTTTCATCAGAAAGGATCTTCTGAGAATGTAGTCTGTTGGCTAAAACAAGGTAAGAAAATAGGAAAGTGTTACAGGCTCTTCAGTTACCCAGTATGAATTTGTGCATTTGTAATGAAACAGCATCTCACACTTTGACTGAGATGTGTGCATGAATTCTAGTGCTGTTTTCTTTGAGGATAAGATGCACTGAAGTGTCTTTTCATTTCAGAAGGAACACATCTATCTTACAATGGAATAATGTCGTAGTGATAATTAATCCTGCAAGAAAGTATCAGTATCAGAAAGTATTTCTTCAGAAAGCAAGAAATGAATAAGGCTCTGGACAAGCACTTAACCGTGCACAGCTGATGTAAACTAAATTGATGACCAGAAAGCATAACTTTCTCTTGCTAATGCTCTGTTCATTCAAGGACTACTCAAGGGCAAGAGATCAAAACCGATTCCTTTTTCAGTTCCAAAAAACCCAAAGCCACTTTTGCATGCATAAATCCTGCAGGGTTCTTGTTAGCTACAGGATTTCTTAAATTCTTCCCAAAATAAATATCGAACAGTGAAGAGGCACCACCAAAAAACCAACTCTGTTGGCCAGGCTGAAAGTAGAAAAACTAGTTCTCCGGTAAATTTGGTTCAGCTTGTAGTCTGTTACAGCTGTTCTTCCTGGACAAGAGGAGGGATTAAAGATAAACATGAATCATACTGGAGTTCTAGGAGGAACATTTGTCATGCTGCTTATCGCAGGACTTCATATTATGTAAACAACTGTAAATGGAAGGAAACCAGTTCTCTGAGCAGTGGAAATGAAGAGCCTGCTTTCCTCTGGATCCATGTCCTCTGCGCCCGCTCCCCCATGCCCTCGCCCCACCGGCACCCCAGCTCTCACTGACACATGGATGGGAAACGCCACCGGCTTCGGGGCAGGAGCGAGCAGCGGGCTTTGAGGGGGCTCTGCAGCGGGGCCTGCCGCACAATACATGATGCCTCTTGGAGCTGCCCGACCGTGATCTTTGCTGACAGTGGGGTAGAAATACTGACAGGAATAACGGGGGTGTGATACTACTCGGATAATATTGTCAAGGAGACAGGGAGAAGGCTGGTACCCTTGAGACAAGAGCTGTACCGTGTAGTTTTCTTTGCCGTTTCCTCCCCTGCGTGGTTTCTAAATGCTGTGGTAGCCGATGCCGATTGAGCTGAGATCTCTTTTCTCTGTAAATGCCTTGCTTTAATCTATCTGTTTCCAAATTCTACATCTAATCACCCTTCAAACTTTGCAGGTTGATAAGAGTTTTAAATCCATGACCACATAACTCTAATGCTAATGAAGTTTGCTTTTGCGGGGGGTTTGCAGGCTGTCTGAAATTTTGGAGGCTAAGTTTGGTATAGTAAGAAAAAATCAGTTGGGTGTATGCACAAATTCACGGAACTGCTTGTAGGTATTCTGACTGCATATTATCAATAAAAATAGTTTAGACCTTTTCATATCAAGAAGTCCTATGTATGTTTTACTAACATTCTCATTTTCTATCTGATGCAGAATAATGTAGTGTGAAGGCTTAACAATAAACTTTTCAGGCAGAGGCTAGTATGTGTGCATTACTGAGAGGTTTAGATTGAAATAATTGGAATGAAAAGTTCCTTTGTTGCTATTGTGACATGATGTCATGGAGGAGTGTGCTGTCACAACTTAAAAAACACTGTGGCAGTTATTAGAGCTCATGTCCTGAAAACAACATTGTCTCTTATGAAATAACATAACTGAACAATCAAATGTGTGCTTGTTGTCCAATACGTTCATTGTTGTTTCCACTTAATATCCAATTTGGTTTTTTTAAGGCTGAGAAACATTTGAAATGTCATTCTCATAATTCCTTGAAGGTCACATGAGCTGAAGACCCGCTTTACATGCTTGTTTCGCGCAGGCTCCCCACCCTCTACTGAACAGCCAGCTGGCCCGTATCCATTCATGGTTGACTCAGACGATGGGAGGAAGGTGCCAGTTGTACAAGCTTATGCTTATGGAAAATATCTTGGTTACTTAAATGTTACATTTGACAAGAAAGGAAATGTAGTTGAAGCAGTTGGAAACCCCATTCTGCTGGACAGCAGCGTTCCTGAAGGTATGTGGACTAGACATTTGAATTTGCCTGCAGCACTCTACTACAATTCAAGTGTCATTATGGTACATACACAGTACAGTGTGGCAGAAGAATTCAGCTTTCTGCCTGAGCTTGCAGTGCTCTTTGGTGTAGGGTTCAGGCTGTGGTACAGTTGTACCCATTTGCCTCGATTTCTCTTTCTGAACAGCAGCCTTTGAATATGCTCAAACTCAGTGTATGTTTTTGTCTATTTATAATCACTGGAAGTCTTTTTGTAGGAACTCGGGTGATACATTACCTTACCATTTAGCAGAGCCCGCTTTAGCTAGCTTTGTAATTATGATTTAAAAGATTATGAGGACTAATTTACGCTGTTTTGCCAGGGGCTGGGTTCTTCAGAACAGAGTTTAAGGCAATATAGGAAAGTGGACATATTCCAGAAAAAAAATTGGAATACTCTGGCAATGTGCAAATAGAATAAACAAACCCGACAGCTTCTTGTTTTCAATACTGAGTGTATTCAATGTTTCAGCTCTGAAACATTTAAAGAACTGGGAGGAGAGTCTTGCTGTTGCTTTCTGTTCGTAACTCTGTCCGAGCTCTGTTACCTGCTTTTTGTCGGCTCTGTAATTACCCGGCGCTGGTTCTCTAGGCTTTGTTTCTTGTCCAGTGTTTGCTGTATGAAGCTCTGAGCTTTTATCAGACTTTCTAGGTTCTACCAGAGTATTTATAAACTAAATCCTTTAAAAATTATGTGTTCATAGATATTATTTACTATGTTATTCTCAGTGATCTATTAATGTAATGAGATGATGTAAAGAGACTTTGCATTCTCTCTCTGATGTCAGTAAAAGTAAAAATTCGGATACATAGGTGTTCTCATTTTATAAATGTTGCTGTTGCTGACAGTTACGTGGCAAATTGCTTAAAACTAATAGCTGATATAAAACAGTTGTGACATTATCTGTCTGTATATACAAGTATCTTTGTATCTGTTTTTTTTTTTTCCTGAAAGAATTAGATTTGCACCTGGCAGACAGAGGTGCATAGAGAATTAATTTCTACAAAGGGTTTATTCCTTGACATTGATATTTGAGCTAGTATTCATTTTAGCACTACATTAAAGGGGAAGAAGCTAGAATTAGAAAAAAAAAAGATATGATGTCAAATAAAGACCAAGCTCACTTGTATATTAAAAATTCTTGTATAGAAGCTCTCATCTGTCAAGGTAGGTGCTAGAAACCCCATCGGTCAGAGGTTAGAACAGGACGGGGCAAAAATATTTTTAAGTGTTATAGAGGAGATGCCCTTGCTGTGGCACAGGAATAGCTTGTTCACTTGATTGTCCCGTCCTGCCTGCTCCCTTTACAGGCTCTGAAGTGAGTAGATGTCATGTTGCTTGAAGAGCCTTTAGGGAAAGTGTAGCATTTTAGAATCATGAACAGCAGGGTTTTTTTTCTCTAAGCTTTGTATTCACTGAAGTGTCATTAATATGAGATATGTGCGATGCTTATTTTACATTTTTATACTACTTTATAGATGAGCACATTAAAGAAGAAGTGGAAAAATGGAGGAAAAACCTGGGGAATTATTCTAAGGAGATTGGAAAAACTAGCGTTTACCTGAACGGTACAAGCCAAGCGTGCCGTTTCCAAGAATGTAACATGGGAAATTTGCTTTGTGATGCTGTGGTAAGACGTTGCCACCGCAGGTGGCAATCACATCTAAGTGTTACTCCAGAGCTATCAGATGAAATGCTCCCAGGCTCTGAACTATCAGCGCATGGGCTCTGTGCTGCTTTCCAGCACCGTAACATCTAGTGCGTCCCTAGAAAGATCTGGCAGAAGCAAGCCTATAATGAATCTTGCTGTATAGAGTAAGGAGCGGTTTATTCTTTGCATATATCCTCATATAGAGAACGGCTTGTTCGCAGCTGTCTCTGAAGCTGCAGTTTTAAGAGAGACAGCCATCTGATCTACGAGCCCATTCCTCAAGCAAGGAGGAGAACTCAGCTCCTCTGCCCCTCTCCTGCCCTGCTACCGGTCCCCTGCTCACGGCACTTACCTTCTGCCCCGTCATTACTCACTGGGCTCTGCTGTCACCCTTTTTTAATGCACTAGCCCAGAAAAAAAAAAAATCCTGGGTAGTTTCCTGCTGAATTGTCCAAAAGGTGCCAGCTGAAGCAAAGGAGGTGTAAAGGCCATACACACAGCCAGGCGCAGAAGAGGTAAAAGCCCCCAGCACCCCAGCCCAGAGGGAGCCACTGGCCCCTGCTGCATCCTGACAGGTATCGCTGGGCTCTAGCAGTCACGGAACACCAGAAGGTCTCTTTACAAGAAGTCACTTCCAGTTTTTAAACTAGCTCGTTTGGATTGTTCTCCTCTCCCTCAGCAGCACCATTTCCTTTGGGTGCTCCAGGGAATAACGTTCACTAATGTGACTTTCCAGAAAATAAGCATTGCCATAAATGTCCTGCAGCATTGCCACAGTCAGGAGCCAATTAATAACCGTGAGTTTTCATTTAGCTATGGCCCCAAAGCTATTTATCCAGTGCATGTGATTGCTTTTATTGTAATCCTTAAAAAAATTCTTAGTTCGTGGGCTAATTTCCAAATTAGATTAAGATTTGGGAATTCTGCATACAGTTCTACTAAAATTGCAGCGCCTTGCTCTTTCTTCCTGCTAGACTTTTTTACATTTTTATTTGAAAAACGTGATCAAATGCTTTGGCACTTTTGAAGCTTAAAGAAAGTAACTCTGTAATCTTTCAGAAGTCTGTAGATTTTCTTGCTATGCATTTTGACTTGAGAGGTCAAATTCTACTTTAGTTAAATCGATGTCTCTAGACAACCATCTGCGGTCATCAGTAGATACAAGGATTACCCTTCATGTTCTTTGCCTTACCAGTTCTACACTTGCTTTCCTGTCTGCTGCCGTGCATTCGGGGGTATGAAGGTAAAAAACAGACCTGCCTGCTCCATGGGCTTTAATACTTAGAGTTGTCCTGGGAAATGTGGAGACTGAGAAATGTGGAAGATATTGATTGATTTGTCCGGGGTCAAAACAGAGGTCCATTAAGTTCAGTGATGCTTCTCCAACAGTAGCCCAAAATCTCAGAATAAAAGGTTGACAGACCCAGATGGCATTTTACAAAGGACTTTAAAGGAACACAAATGTGAAGTGGCTGTGAAATTGCTAACATCAGTGTGTGAGCTCTTGTTTTAAACTGCCTCTATGCTCAGGACTGGACAGCAGCAAGCGCAGTACCACAATTTAAAAATACTTCCGTGGGGAACTGAGGAATTACAGATTTGTAATCCTGATATCTGTTCCAGGCAAATTAGTAAATTAGGGGGTACGGTTCAGACTGAAATCAGCAAACAGAAATAAATCCATTCATTGATTAAGTATGAGTTACGAACTTAGGAGTATCTCACGGATCTGGCTATAGGGAATAACTTTGATGACTAAGCTGGAGCCTCAAAGGATTTACACAGCTGCAAGTCAGAGGCCGCAAACACTTAGCATAGGGGTGCAGCGGAGAAGTGGCCAAACTGCAACAGAGACAGGACCGTCCCTCCCAACATCTTGTATCCAAGAGTGACCAAGGGAGGATGTTGAGGGAAGAGCGTACACCGGGACAAGCCTGTGGAGACACTGTACTCAAATCTGTCCCTGTCTCCCACCAGCCTGCAGCTCAGGGACTTCCCAAGCCAGAAGTGGCATCTTGGTATTTACTAGCTCCCACTGGAACTTGTCTTCCCTGAACTTGCCCCATCTCCCCTTGAACCCCTTCAGCCTTCACAACAGCCGGTGGTAGGGCGTTCCACCGCTGACCTGCATGTCCTGCAGAGACCTTGGTCTTTTGTCTGTGTGCAGCCTGCTGCCCACTGGTGGGATGCCTGCTGGAGGCCAAGGAATAGTTCTTGCGCCAGAACACTCAGTCCCCTGTCCACCTTCTTCACACCACTCATGATTTTATAGGCTTCTCAAATATTTTCCTTCCATTGTCTCTTTACCAAGTCAGACAGCCCGAGCCTACATCATCATTCTGTGTCTTTGACCATCCTTGTCACCCCTCTCTGAATCTTTCTAAGTTTTTCATCATTCTTCAAATGAGAAAACACACTGATTCCTACCCGGCCTCCACATGTCCCTCTTGATTTTATAGACTTCTGTCATGTCCTTCCTGTATTTCTCTCTTTGTGAGACTGAAGAATCATAACCGTAGTCATTCCCGTATGGAAATCAGTCCATCCCTTCCGTTACCCTTGTTTCTTTTCTCAACCTTTTCCTGTTCTACGCAGTTATTTCTGAAGATTAACACTGTAGGCTTATCATCCTTATGCAACTAAGTCCCTGGTCTCCATTTTCTTTACTACTTAGGATGTCTCAAGCAAATATTATCTTGTCCTTGCAACTTGCTTTTGTCAGAGTTTTGCTACTGTTGGAGATCCAGTACTGTACAGAGTAGACTTTTGGGTCTCACCTGATATGCTGGTTTCCTGTTCCTCCACTCTTATACATCTTTCTAGTTTGCCAAGACCATTCCAAATATTAAAGATCAATCTCAGAGAAGCTGAACAATCTTAATCCCCTAAAATGTACAACAAGAGCTAGGTTAATTTATACATTCCCCTACGTGTTTTTAATGTACCTTATTTAAGGCCCTCTTCACTTCCCAATTCTCCAAACATGCTCAAATCATTTGTCTTTATCACAGTGGTTGGAATCAGAAAATCATCCTTCCTTTTTTCAGCTGGCCTGCCCTGGTCATGTCATATACACAGAGACTACGGGAGAGTCCAAGAGTTCATTCCAGAAAAAGGCAAATATTTTTCTTGTTAAAAGTTTAAAAAAAGCAAAATAGTTACTGTAATGTTTTTTGCCTTGTTCTGTAATAATTCAGCATTTTGCAGTGGGGCTGAATGTAATGTCAAAGATGATATAAAACCTTTCTGTCTCTTTTCAGTCTCAGATTGTATTGGGTGTAAATTTCCAGAGCCTAGACTAAGTGAAGATTAAAAATGAGTTTAAACATTTTCCTTTGGTAGCTTTATGAGAATGTCAGACATCCGGATAGAAAGTCATGGAACCATGTTTCAATGTGCATCCTGAATGGAGGCGGGATACGGTCACCCATTGATGAACAGAGCACTAACGGTACGTAAAATTACAAGCCGAATAAGAACTTTGTCAAGAAGGAGGAATCAAGTTGTTATGCAAGCCTGAATCCAGTGTTAGGTATGGGCTTGTTTTGATGGGATTTGCACAGCGTTTGGACGCAATTTCAAACTTTCTCATAATGGTTGTCCACCATGAGAGCACAACTGCACTCAGGCTGACATTAATAGAAGTTACTAGCATTGTTTGTACACAGTGCTTTTTATAATTTTCCTCTCTCCTTGCTGCCTTGGAACAAAGACAGTGGATATTCTTCACCTCCTACTATAGAGGGTCATATGGTGTGGTCACTGGGAGCCTTCTGTAGTCTGCTGTCAAATAAGTGAATTCTAGGGTTTTCTGAACGGTAAGGTTTTGCAGTTTTTATTTTCCTGCTATCACATAAATGAAAACTGAAAACAAACACCTTTTTCAGTTTAGCTAAGTCTTTCTGTAGGACTACATGAGTAAATCTTAAGCAATTGGAAAAATTGCCTGACTCAGTAAGAATATCTGGTTTTCTTCATCTTAGGTTGGTCGTTTGTAGTCTCTTTTAGTAGAGTTACTTGAATAGCAATACACGCTGTACATCAAACTCGGATTTATCGGTCTTGATACGTGTTGGATGATAAAGACGCAGGTTCTTTGGTTTGGATGTGATCCTCACCTCTGCTGGCCCTCATTTTCTCCAATTTTATTTGCCACGTTCCTTGTCAAAAATGTACTGTTAAACAATCCTAAAATAATATTGTAGACTTAAAAAAAAAATTAACGTAAACAAAGTCTCATTCCCCCAGGTAGCATTACTGTGGAAGATTTGCTGTCTGTTTTGCCATTTGGAGGTCGTTTTGATTTGGTAAGGGTGAAAGGCTCCACTCTGAAAGAAGCTTTTGAGCACAGTGTGCACAGATACGGGAGAGGAAGCGGAGAGCTGCTGCAGGTTGGAGGTATGTTCTCTTCCTTCCTCGTCTCAGTTTTCCAAGCCAGCCGTCCCTTCTGTTGGCCTTGTTTGTATTACACCTGGAAACCGCTTTAAGAATGGAAATCAAGTTGGCCATACATCCTAGCTCTGTGCCTCACACCTGCCAGCTAACTGACGCTGTTTATCCTGCATATGTTTGATTGAGCCGCTGCAGCACACAGGCCATCGCTGTTCCCTTCAGCAGAGACAGGAATCCCAGCTGGTTCAGTAACCCGTAATGGTGGCAGTTTAACACTTCAGTTAACTACAGGAAGATAATAATTCAGCATAGCTGTAACACAGTAATCGCTACAACAAACTCCTCTTTGCAGTTCTTCACTGGCAGCCTACCTGAGACCCCAGACTGGATGTCTCTGCCTGTTATTGCCAAAGTTCAGTTTATCAAAATCATTTTGTGCCATTGTCTAATGATTGCTGACAGTTTTAGAGTTAGTCCAAGTGGGCTATGGAATTGCTCCAGTGAATTTCTAAATATTTTAGGGATGAACAGTTAATATTAAAAACATGCGCATTTCTTGAATTGCAGCTGCTCATATATTTATCCAAATGCGTACTAGGCTACAGTCACATTTATTCCTGGTCTCTCCGTGACGCAGTGTGGATTTTATTATTTAGCAGAAAAGCTAAACTTCAAGGGCAGGGGCTGAGGGATTTTCCCCAGCTCCGTGCCTCTCCCCCCACATAGCCTGGCGATGGAGCCACGTCCCTGCCATGCAATCTAGAGCCCCCACATGCCAAGGACACAACCCACGTCTCGCACACAAGGCAAGTGCTTTCACAAGTTATCACGTTCTTGGGTACCGCTAAGGTAAAGCAGCAGCCGCCCCTCCCCTCTGCTTGCTGCCTTCTCACAGAAAAAGAAGATAACTAGTAGCACTGGAAGGGGTTCAGGAGAGAAGATCCAGAGCAGGAAGAGCGCCAGGGTTGGAAGAGCCTCTGTGCTTTGGACTAGCTTTAAATGGCTTCCTGATCAGCAAATTCTTGGCAATGCTTTTCTGGGGGCTTAACTCTCCCCAGGCTTTGACTGAGGAAGGCTCACAACTAGAAACATTACTTCCCCTTCAGCAAGTAGAAACCGCAGCGTTCAGCCCTGGCCTGGCTTTCTTTTTTCAGGACAGTACTTATTATCCATAATAGCTGCCAAGTTAGGGGCACTGGCTGGCTTTAAAAGAAGTCATGTCAGCCAACAAGACAGCAGAATGAGAAAGCACATGACTACAGAAATAAGGGGAGGTATTTTTATCTTGCAGTATTCTAATCCCAAGACTAGTAATTTCCTTCTGTGGAGTAGTGACAAGAAGAGAACAGACGATAAGTAACTGGGGTGGGACAGTACTTCAGCACTAATTCTGAATCTCGTGATTCAGAATCACTAATTCCCTAATCTCGTGAATTTTCCTGGATAAAAGTTGATTATCGTGCAAAGAAAACAGGACATTAAGTGGTCTCACTCAGAACAATATAACCTCTCAGTCACAGAAGCCAACGTAAAGAATCCGTTGAAAATGGTGGAGGAGGATGCTTCTAGCCCTGTATGTTCAATAGGCACTGCATAAAGTGGCATTCAAACGTATTTTCGTAGGCATCCATGTGGTCTATGATCTCTCCAGAGCCCCAGGAAGCAGAGTTGTTAGCTTAGAAGTGCTTTGCACAGCCTGCCGAGTCCCAGCCTACGTCCCACTCCAGATGGATGAAATATACAATGTGACTCTTCCATCCTATATGTTATTTGGAGGAGATGGCTATCATATGCTGAAAGACAAAAATCTGGGATACAGTAAAGGTAAGTATGGGCACCAACAGGGTAGCAGACAAACAATTCCTAAAAGTTAAAAGATCTTTTTATAGTATAAGTCTCAGATTTTCTGCTTTTATTGGATAGATTAAATTTGCTTCTATCTGACTGCTCTGGATTGCTAGTTTTGGTTGTAGCTAGCAACTATATTCTTTTTCAGTTAAATCACAGCAGTTTCAAAGAGAAACTGAGCCTTATCAATTCAGCATTGCTTGGAGAGCAGTTCTGAGATCATGATAAACCAGAAAAGAAGCAAAAACCACACTACAGAGAGTACATATCACGTGTACTACCTTGCACTTGTACTCATTACTAAACAATGCATCAAAAAGAAAGGTACTATTTTCTTTAGATTTCCACTGTATAGAAGTATTTGCAAAGACAGAATCGTCACCTCTGCTGCTGAAGGACATGCAGCTCAGGCGAGCAACACCGAGGGCGAGGGGAAAGGTGCCGACTTGCTCTGCGGGAATTGGCCTGCCCCTCCGACAGCAGCGGGACTCTCACGAGTTCTGCAGGCAGCAGCAGGCAGGGTGCTGACAGACGCCACCCTAGAGAGGTAGAAAGGAAGTGTTTTAAGATCCTCTGAAGTTGCATGCAAACTGTTAGAAATTCAGCATTCGTTCAACTGACATGTACATCTTTTAGGACAAAGGGAAACCTGAAAAAATTTCTGAGATTAAAATTCATTATTTCTGAAAAGACAAAAAGGATGTAGTGCTCTATTTAAAAAAAAAGTCTCTTCTCGGAGCACATCTACATCTTTCAGAACTTTAATGTCATATGTTCTGCTTCTGGATGGTAAAAGCATGCTTTTACCAAAAACACTTTCCTTTTGGACCTTTGTTGCAACTACTTTTTTGGTTCTACAGGGTATTTCAATTTAAAATTGATTCTCACAAGCACGGTTGGTGTTTTAAATCAAATTCAGCCTACAGCTTGTAAATTTGGTGGGGCTGTAGTTTTCAGTAAATATCTGTGTATGCAGAAATAAATTTACATAGAGAGAAATCATTAGGAATAACGAAAGGGAACAACTTGAAAGGTTCTGGCAAAGTCTCCCAGTAGAGCAGAGGGGCAAAACTATAATTACTCTTTAAGATGGAGGTGTTGCCCTTTAGGATTGCAAGAGCTTGGATCAGAAGGGGCTCGTGACATGGTTGGCAGCAGTGACTGAAGAGGGTCTCCCACTGTAGAAAATCCACATCATACGTTGTGTGCATGCAGCAGCAGCACACAGACTAGAAATTCTTCCCCCCAAAAAAAAGTAAAGTTAAATTTGAAAAGGTCTAAGCGGTAGCTTTGCCAGATCTATAGCACTCTACCTCAAACAGGTGGGAGACTGTCTCAATCTACCTAAATCTGACTGGAGGTTACCATTGTAACAGATGCAAAACAAACACAAAAGCGCCAGACGATGCAAAAAGAATTCTTTTTTTGGTAAAATATGAGCTGCTAACCAAAAATTCTGGCTACAAACCACCACAGACATTTTATCTGTGCACAAGAATCAACTCTCCACACCCCTACACTGTCTTAATGTGTACCGATTCAGAATGGCAAACCGTAGAAAACAGTTTAAGACTTGAGCTAAAACTATTTTAGACAGGTTCTTAAATTTTGGTTCAGAGCTTGGCTTCCGCAGAGAACACTGTACCTTTGTTTGTTTGTTTAGGTGAACCTGATACTGAGGTGGTTTCCCGTTACCTCCAGAGAATGACGAAAGTTTACCCAGCAGTTGAAGGTCGAATAAAGTTTTCTTCTGGAAGTCTTACTGAAGGAAGCCTTACCCTCATTTCTGTGTTGTTCACTGTAACATTCTTGCATACTTGATTTTTGCTCGCAGTGTTTTCGTTTGGAGGAAGGCAAGAGGAGCGATGATGCTGACGAAGGGAAATGAGAACTGTTCTCTTTTCTTACACCTTAAAATGAATGAGTGTTTAGGTTTCTGCACGTCGTCAGTAAACGGCACAAGCAATCGTCTTTAATCTGGTAGTCACTGAAGCACACTGTGCAGAATGAGCGGGCAGAATTCACGACTTCTCTTAGTTTGAATCAGCAGGTACCCACAATTCAGTTTGAGGTTTCAAGCAGCAAAGTTCCAGTGAATACTAATGCTCCATCATGAAACAACCACTCACCGAAATGGGGTATTTTTATTTTTTCAAATTCTTTTAGCTTCTTTAGATAGTGAGTCGATTAAGAATCTGATTCCAGTAATGTAAACCAGCTTCTAGAAATAGATTTATTAAAGGTATATATACACCTTCCTTTGATCTACACTCAGGGTTAAAGCTTTCAATTGAATAATTCTACCTTCCTTCCAGTCATATTTATCATACCTACACCAATGCCCGAAAGAGCTGGATTAAACTCCGTGTCATTGAAAGCATGAGGTCCATTTATATGCAATTAAAAAAAGTTTTTCCATTTTACTTTTGTAGATGCAGCATCTCACTTACGTTTTCCACTAATAAAGGATGCAATGAAAGCTTGATTTGATTTTGATCAATTTTAACAAATTGAGTAGGTACACACTTCACTAATTAATATGACCAGTTTGGGGACTGCATCTAGAGCGAGAACACAATCTATGATTATGTTTCATATCAACATGCTCAATTTTACACCTTTTTTCCCCAAGACCAAAGCGCAGGACTCCTGGCCGTTACTCTCTATCAGCAATGTTCAGAGAGAACGTCGGATACACGCGTCGACTCCTGCAGCACTGTGGCAGCCTTTGGAAGTCGCCCAGTAATGGGGCTTTTTACAGCATTCCCTGGCTTTATCATAATTGTGATCAAAAGCCCATCTCCTCTAAGGGAAGGCTGCATTTAAAAAAAATATACAGTTGTAAGAGAGAGGCTAATGAGCATAAATTCAGAAATCAGCTTAAATGTCAAGTCTACATTTCTGACACTTTACCAAGAAGTGATTGCTTATAAATGAGTGCAAACGATTTTTTTTTTTTTTTTTTAAAGATTGTTCACATTTGGAATTTTGACATCAACGTGTTTCCATATTGTTTACTGCTGTATTAAACTGATTCCTAGTGTTTTGAATAAACCTGCTTTGTTTTTCTGGAAAGCGCACTACACTCTTTTTCAGACCCAAGCTGCTCGCCTCTTAAATTCACTGCACCTGCAGATTTCGAGGAGAAGGTGCACGAAGACAAACATTCAGTATGTTTAAATTTCAAGACCTCATTAGTTTCCACATAAATTCAAGGGTTGCGCGTGAAAAGATCTGGAGTACACAGCTGCATTGGGTAAGCTGCGTTAGAACAGGGAGACAAACAACAACGGACCTTGACACGCTGCTAGTTATAACACGGCATTGATGATTCGTCAATACCAGCCCCTGAAGTTAGTAGTTTACAGAATGGTCTTCCCCAAATCAACGTAAAACCAGTAACAGGGAGTGCGCTTACGGACCGAGCTGTACCTGCACGCCAGTTTTTAAAGAGTTACGATGACTCCTTCGGCATATCCAGAGAGAAATAACACTTCACCTTCTTCTGACAAACAGAAGGAAAAGGTACGCAAAAGTAATACAGATACAATGCAAACTGTATTGACAGAAAACACGAATACTGCATTAGATTGGTTGGTTTATAAAAGGAGAAAACGGGTGTTGTCTGAAAAGAAAAACTGAGGAACGCCTATTCAAAGATCTCTGTATTGTTCTGTGAGTAAAACTTGTTAAAAATCCACGCATGAAAGTCCTTTTCAAAGTCTCTTTTATAAAGGCTGGGCCAACAAATTAAGATTTACAGGAAAAATCTTCCACATATTTTTATACTAATAAATTTTTAGAAAATGCTATGAACAGACTCACATCCTCTTTTCTAAGCCTGTAGAGAGGATGTTGGAAAAAACCCGACCAACCCAGATAAGAAATCGCAGAAAAATAAAGGCTAAGGTAAAAGTCAAAACCACTTTTCGCACCCATTATTATTTTAAGAGTGCTTTAGATTTGAAGGTCAGATATTAAATAAACTAAATTACACACATGATTTTCCATGCTTGCGGAAAGCATGAAGGCCAAAGATAGTTCTGAGATTATTTGTCTGCAATAGATTCAATCATGTAATTTTGTTTTTAAAAAAATCAGTAAGATTTGTTAAGACAGTTAAAAATAACTTCATGGGAGCATTCTACAACTTCTCCCAAACAATTTTTCTATTAGAGAGAAATAACACTTCACCTTCTTTTGACAAACAGAAGGAAAAGGTACGCAAAAGTAATACAGATACAATGCAAACTGTATTGACAGAAAACACGAATACTGCATTAGATTGGTTGGTTTATAAAAGGAGAAAACGGGTGTTGTCTGAAAAGAAAAACTGAGGAACGCCTATTCAAAGATCTCTGTATTGTTCTGTGAGTAAAACTTGTTAAAAATCCACGCATGAAAGTCCTTTTCAAAGTCTCTTTTATAAAGGCTGGGCCAACAAATTAAGATTTACAGGAAAAATCTTCCACATATTTTTATACTAATAAATTTTTAGAAAATGCTATGAACAGACTCACATCCTCTTTTCTAAGCCTGTAGAGAGGATGTTGGAAAAAACCCGACCAACCCAGATAAGAAATCGCAGAAAAATAAAGGCTAAGGTAAAAGTCAAAACCACTTTTCGCACCCATTATTATTTTAAGAGTGCTTTAGATTTGAAGGTCAGATATTAAATAAACTAAATTACACACATGATTTTCCATGCTTGCGGAAAGCATGAAGGCCAAAGATAGTTCTGAGATTATTTGTCTGCAATAGATTCAATCATGTAATTTTGTTTTTAAAAAAATCAGTAAGATTTGTTAAGACAGTTAAAAATAACTTCATGGGAGCATTCTACAACTTCTCCCAAACAACTTTTCTACGTATCCTTTAAGGAAGACAACAGTAATTGCTCTTTTAGCAAAGCATACGTTGGCTGGTCTCCCAGCTGCCTTATTTTATGTCATCCTGTAATTTCACACGCAGAGATTTTGGGGAAATTAATTCGACTTTTACTGATAACAGCTAAAACAAATTTTAAATAAAAAGTACAGATATATTCTTTACTTATAGTTGGTATTAAACTTTGATGTCTTTATTGCATAAAGAGATTTTTTTAGAACTTAAATTTTATGTTATTTACAAGAAAATATACAATGCAAGGTTAAAATGTCACATGTCCATTACAATAGTGCACAGCGGGTGTTTCTACTGGGTGTCCAGCAAGGTCCCTGCATTCACATCCAACATGACACAGAGCTAGCTTCCTTCGGACCCTGCCAAACAGTCATAGAGAAGAAAAAAAAAAAAAAATCACTTTTTAAGTATGTAGATATGCATTTTCATATAAATGACTGAACTAAGCTGCAACGATTAATGGTATTTGAAAACATCCACTTGAAACCAGAGTTAAGAGAAAGGAAGGCTACTGCTCTCAGGCTTTTAATACTACTTCTCAAAACAGGTACTTTCTTCTTTCTCTGGAAGTTCTCACCTCCCCCATTCCTAACTGCTAAATACAATATTCTTAAGACAGCAATTTTCTGCTCTGGAAATGGCACTGGCAAGATATTTTTTCAACTGGATTTCTTTCCTTCCTTTGCTAGGAATGCTGCTTCTCTCTCAGCTGTCCCTTTTCCTTCTATCCTGTCTGACAGAGTTCCAAGGGGCTGGCTGTACATTGTATCAAAGGCAAAACTCCTATGTTAGGTGTTTTTCAGCTCGTATCCTTAGAACTTGTTCACTTACGCGTGCTGCCACTAAACACAGCTTATCTGAAGTGATCCAGTATATATCCGCATTGGTACGTGTAGCAGGATATACCTTCAAGATATCAGATCTCAGGAGCGGGAAGCAGACGGACATCCCCGCTAACGAAAATATTCCCATTTCTCCCATGGCTGTTTCCCCTGCTGAAGAAGGGGTGCTCAAAGCAAAACTTCCAGGATGCTCAGTTTTCCCTTTAAATGCTGACCGACTGAACTGAAATATTTTTCTGTTCTTCACTGTAACTACAAACACATTTTGGTATCAAGCAACTCAAAAAGGACTAATCTCTGCTGACGAGAGAGAACAGTCACTGGAGTGTTACCACCCCCACCCCCAGTATAACTAAGAACCAGTCATTACTTTTATACTTGCCCATTACAATCGTTTGGAGGAAACAATTCTTCTCCCAAATGGCTTCACAGTCAGTTTGCAGTGATTTGAGGGAATTGGTTTTTTTGTTTGTTTAGGGCTCCAGATGAAAACCGCTGCCCTCTGCCCATCCCCTCTCCACCTTGCTTTTCCCTTCTCATAGTGACCCCTCCCTCAGCTGCCTCACTCAGTCCATCACAGTCCTAGTACACTCACAACCAGGTCCCACTGTCAAACATCACCACAGAAGCAGTACTTCGTTTCTGTATTTCTCTTGGTACATCCAAAATAGGAAAATGGCTGAAGTTCCTGGTTGGAGTATTTTCTCTCCCTTTCCTCTATCGAAATCTGGGCCAATGACTTCCCTCGCTCTGCTCCCATCAGCTTCAGTCACAGGGGACAGGGGGAGCCCAGGCCTCAACTCTGCTGTTTCACCAAGACCAACAGTAGCATTAGAGGTCCCTCCTCTGCAGGTGGTTTTTTGAAACGCTGCAGAGCAGTCAGGCAGTGTCACAGTTACACAGAACAAAAGGATGGATTAAGAAGTTGTACGAACCATAATCTTGATTTAAATTAAATAATCTCTTCTTGATTTGTTTTCAAAGAAAAAAATATTTCACCCCATTAAATATACACACTGTTATAGAATCACAGCATGGGTGGGGTTAGAAGGTGCCTCTGGAGGTCATCTGGTCCAAACCTCAAGCAGGGCCACCTAGAGCTGGTTGTCCAGGACCATGCCCAGATGGCTTTTGAATATCTCCGAGGATGGACACTCCACAGCCTCTCTGGGTAACCTGTGACAGTGCTCAGTCACCCTCACAGTGGAAAAAAAAGTGTTTCCTGAGGGAACCTCCCGTGTTTCAGTTTGTGCCCATTGCCTCTGGTCCTGTCAACTGGGCACCACTGAAAAGAGCCTGGCTCCGTCCTCTTTGCGCCCTCCCTGCAGGTGTTTATATACATTAATAAGATCCTCTGAGCCATCTCTTTTCTAGGCTGAACAGTCCCAGCTCTCTCAGTCTTTCCTCGTAGGAGAGATGTTCCAGTCCCTTCATCATCTTCATGGCCCTTCACCGGGTCCTCTCCAGTATGCCCACATCTCTCTTGCACTGAGGGCTCCAGAGCTGGACGCAATACTCCAGGTGTGACCTCACCCGTGCTGAGTAGAGGGGCAGCATCGCCTCCCTCGACCTGCTGGTAACTCTCCTCCTAATGCAGCCCAGGATACCGTTAGCCTTCTTGGTGGCAAGGGCACTGTGTGGCTGGCTCACGGTCAACTTGGTGTCCACCAGGACCCCCAGGTCCTTTTCTGCAAAGCTGCTTTCCAGCTGGGCAGCCCCCTATATATACTGGTGCCTGGGGTTGTTCCTCCCCAGGTGCAGGACTTTGCACTTCCCTTTCTGAAGTTCATGAGATTCCTGTCAGCCCATTTCTCCAGCCTGTCGAGGTCCCTCTGGATGGCAGCACGACCCTCTGGTTTATCAGCCACTTCTTCCAGTTTTGTGCCAGCAGCAGCAGCCTTGCACTCTGCCCCATCATCCAGATCATTGATGAAGATGTTGAACAGGACTGGACCCAGAACTGACCCCCTAGGATACCTCTCTCTGGCATCCAACTAGACTTCATTCCACTGATCACCACCCTCTGGGCCCGACCAGTGCTTTAAAGACTATTTAAATGCTTAACACACAAAGCCTTGAGTTTTTTTCAGCATCAACTGAAGAAAGACTAATGCTCCTATATATGTATTATTAGCTGCTGAGATACGAAAACAGTTCAGTGGAATAAAACAGCAGGGCTAAGTCAGGTCTTTTTTGCAGCACACAAGTCTCCAGGCTACTTCCTCATTCCCTTGGCTGGCCAGGTCTTCTTTTGTTTGTTTTTAACTGTTTGAACGCTGATGTGAGGAGGCCAGCTACAGAGCTGATGCACAGAGTAGGTTAGACTTGCTAAGCTGATCTTATTTCAGTGAAAACAATGGAAAGTGCCCTGGCTTGTTCTGACATCTATCATTTGTTTCTGTTCATCATGCAAAACAAAACACTGCTGGCACTCCACAGTTCTCAAACACAGGGTTCATGCAACGAACATCTATTGTAAGTGAGGGGGTTTTTTAATTTGTTTGTTTTATATCTAGTTAACTAGCTAAGATCTGTCTACCATGAAGACCAAACTATAAAATTACTCTGTAAAACTCTGTGGAGGTTTTATATACATACGTACAAATGTATCAGATGGATCACAAACCTCATGATATGCATTTACATAGAATTCGCACAACACAAAATGCTTTCTCCTTTATCTGGATAGTTGGAGTTAACATTGCAGTGACCAAACTAGAGGTAAGAAACCCTCCTGCCAAATATTCTCAAGAAAAATGCTGAAGCTCAACCTGAGCTCTGCGTGCAGAATTCACTTCCTAAATCGGGAAATGCATAAAATAGAGTGGAGACAATCAATCAAAAAGAAAGGCACAGAGATCCCGACCGCGATTGCTCTGTCCAGTTCTACTGAAAGGCAGCTCTGACTTGCTGTATGCTAGACAAATGGGCCTAAACCTTGGAAAGAGCTCATTAACAAAAATGTAAATAATCCAGATTTCGATGATTTCAACACATTAGTAAAATACAGATTTTCCCCCAAATTTAAAATTAGTATTACAAGGGAACAACAGCAAAAATGCACCAACGACCAGACTCGCTAGCAGCTCGAAGAATTCTGCAGCTCTTGAACGGAGTTAGCACATACCTTACTCAACTCCGGAAAGAGTTCTTGAATCCCAATGTCCAGCAGAACATAAGTCAACTAAAAGAAAATAAAGAAAATTAAGAACACTCCAAAGCAACACTACTGCTTTTTATTTTTAACTCTGAATTAGAGCTCACTCCTCTGCTATAGCCATACATTCACTTCAGGAAAACCTGTTCCAAAAGGCAAGTTTCTCACGTGTTGCAAGTTACCTGTTTGTTGAGCACTGGTTGCTGCATTCCATCAAACAGAAGCCTGATGCCTTCATATTTAGCCTCCTCCCCAATGCACTTGCCTATTATTTCTAGAACAGATACCAACAACAAATACACAAGTCATTAGGAAGCACCGCAGAACAGCTATACAATACAGTTATAGAAGTCCAGTAATTAAAAAAAAAAGTTTAAATTAAAGAAGGACTTCAAATTTTATCCATCTAAAGTGGTAAATGGAAAAAACCCCACTCCTTTGGTTCCTCCTTGTTTCCTCCCTTTCCTTCAGGGCTGCACACCTAAATCATTATTACACTTTTTATAATATCAATGTATTGTCCTAATGTATTGTTTAATAAGCCACAAGCTGAAATTTTTCAATCACTTTCTGAATAACCTAGAAAATGGGCCACTCTTCCCTAGTTTATACAGTGTAAGGAGAGCTCAGATTTATCTTCTGGCTTCATGGTGTGCCTTTTTTAACCCAGTTTTCATCTGGATAAAATACAAACCATAGGAACATTCTAAAGATGAAGAAATTATGGTATTAAGTACTGTCCTGGTTTCGGCAGGGATAGAGTTAGTTTCCTTCCCAGTAGCTGGCACAGTGCTGTGTTTTGGATTTGGGATGAGAACAATGTTGATAACGCACCGATGTTTTAGTTGTTGCTAGGT